>NW_027526214.1:91922970-92047970 GCF_048455015.1 Haemaphysalis longicornis
GGTAGTATTCCGTCGTTCTTCGGTGATCTGTGTTGCTACGGCTTAAACTTTTTTGCAATAGCTCAGGTGTGAAGGGTGTTCCGTGGTCTGTGATTATGACTTCAGAGGCTCCATGCACTACTTCGTTTATGAATACTGCGCGTCATTTTGTGCAGTCACCTTTGAAAGATCGGCGATCTTTGCTGAGCGCGTCATGTAGTCTGGCGCTACGACAATCCACTTGTTCTCCAAATATGACAGAGAAAGGGCCCAAAAGGTCCATTTGAATATGTTGGAAGGGCTCGATCGCTCGGCAATTGGGTGAAGTAGTCGAGATTGTCGCGTCAGCGGTACATGTCGTCGCTGGCAGTCACGGTGGCTCCGGACGTAGTGGGTGACCTCGAATGTAACGTGAAACAACTATCCGCCTTGATTTGTCCAATAGTGCGAACTGTGCCGACACGTCCGGAAGACGGTTCGCCGTATCACGCTTGCAAACTCTTCTCGTGAAGATCTGCAGATATGACAAGAAGACAATTCGTTCTCGTTCAGGGGCGGAAATCTTTCGCAAGAAGAGTTGTAAAGGCGAAGCTCCTCTGGCTCGGGCCCGGTCCTGTCCCTCGTTGCTGCTGTATCTGGCACAATAATGATGATTTTGGCATAATCACCAGATAGTTTGGCCAACCAAAAATTGCCGGAAGAGGACAAAACGTTCAGCACGTTCGCTGCTACCCAACAAGGAGGAGAGGAAAAAGGAGTTGTTCGTCGCCTGCGAACTCAAGAGTCTTGCTGGGGCGCTTTCCCTACCCTCGTTGCTGCCATACACGTCGGAATAATGATGACTGTGGCAGGATCCCCCCAGAGATTGGCCAACCAAAGATTGGCCGAAGAGGTCAAAACGTTCAACGCATTCGTTGACACCCAACAAGGAGAAGAGGAAGAAGAAGAGATTGCCATTTGTCACCTGCGAGCTGAAGACACGTACCGGGGGTACGCGACACAAGACGCTCTGCAGAAAGCGACGCCCAAGTTGGCTAAAATGTCTTACATCGAATTCGCCAACTTACCAATGGAGATTCTCATCGTTCCGAACAAGCCCTACATAATCACCACAAATATCGGCGTCGTCGATGGCCTTGTCAACGGAGCGGTGGTAAGCTTGACGTGTCGATTCTTTATATGATGTGTGCGCGAATGATTCATGGTTTTCCCGATAAGCATTTTAGCTTCGCCCCTCTCATTATCATTCACTTCGTGGAGATGGCGGGATTTTTTCAGGGTAAATGCTTGTAGGTTCTGTTTTAATGCCCTAGGCGCGGTGACGTTGGCTACATCTGTGTTGTCAATCTTGACGCGTAAGTCGGGGTCGGCACGCTGCTGGACCGCTAGGTCATTATACGTCACCGCTCTAAAGTACCCGGTGTCTTCATCCGAATCTTGTGGTTGTGCGTCGGTGGGGCGGAGGACAGGCAGTGGACGTAAGAGTGTTTTTTCCATTATTCACATAGTACTGCAACGTCGAACGTTTGCAAGCGCAAGCTCCACCGCCCAAGATGGCCAAAGGGGACCTTCTGATTGGTGAGCCAACACAGCGCATGGTGGTCTGTCACAATCTTTACTGTATGTCCACCATTCACGTTCACTGTATGTCCACCATTCAGAAATCGCTCATATATCGGCGAGGCACCCTTTCTGAGTGGCTGAGTAGTTATTCCGCTCCTTCGACAGACCACGGCTGGTGTAGATGATTACTTTATCTCAACCGCTTTTCTTTTGCGCGAGGAGGGCACCCAAGCCTATATCGCTAGCGTCCGTGTGCATTTCTGTTACCGTATTTGCGTCCAAATAAACAAGCACGTGCTCGTTTTGCAGCATTGTTGCAGCTTGAAGAATGTTTTTTTTGCGCGTCTTCGAAGCTGAAACGGGTGCTATCTTTCGCAAATCGCATGAGTGACTATGCAATTATTGCGAAGTTTGCGACGAAGCACCAGTAGTGTGCGGCAAGTCAGTTGAAATCTTCGCACTGCGTTTTTTGTGTTTCGGTCATAGGAAGTTTTTGCCGGGTCAGGCGGGAATCCCGCGGTGTTGACGTCAAGGTCCAAAAACTTTTGTTCTTCCCACGCGAAGCGGCACTTTTCAGGATTCAGCATTATTCATGACGACAAATAGCCTGGAGTAAAAAATCCAACCCCGCTAGGTGTTTGCCGCATGTTTGGGCGAACACCACAACGTGGTTGATGTATACGAGACAGGTGTGCCACTTCAGGCTAGCTAGCACCGTGCCCATGGCTGTTTGAAATGGTGCTGTTGACGTGCGGAGCCCATAGGACATCACCTTGAAATCGTGGAGGCCATTCGGAGTTTTGGATGCAGTCTTCTATAGGTCTCTCTCGTACAGCTTTTATTTTCCAGTAGGCTGTCTTTTGATCCATTGCTGAGAAGTACTTCGCCTGGCACAGGTTGTCAAGGGAGTTGTCGATTCGTAGAGACATACACGTGATTTAATGTGATTTGGTCCAGTCGCCGGTATTCAACACGGAATCTTAAGTGCCGTGGTTTGTTCTTCAAGAGTACGACCGTCGCCGGAAGGGGCTATTCGATTACTGTATAAAATCGTCGCTGAGTATATCTTCAACTTCTGTATGGATGGCTGCCGGCTTATATATTTATATTTCGGTAGCCGAAAGTATATTTGGAAATTATATTTCGACAGTCATAATTTTTGCTGCAAACAATCTTTTTTATCTTAAACGCAATATGCTTTTTGACAGGGCAGGAGCACAAGATTACTTTTAGAAGATTTCAATGATTGTATCACTGAGGCGTTTGATAGCAATAAAGTAGTGTTACCTATGTTTCTGGATATGTCTAAGGCGTTTGATACAGTTTATCATGAAATATTGTTATAGAAATTGTTATAGAAGAGGAAAATATTTTTATAGAAGAGGAAAATATAGTACGTATTCGAGAACTAATTTACAAAACGGTAGCAATCTATTGGAATACAGAATTTCATGAGAGGAAAATTAATAATAATAACAGGGTTCTACAGGGCTCTACAAATGGCCCTTTACTTTTTAAAATTTATACGGATGACATTACCCATTTATCTATGTTGCCTAGACTGTATTTGTATGCTGATGATACAGCGTTAGTTTTTGAACATTCGTTGTACGAACATTCCATTGAAGCTCTTCCGAAGGATATAAGCAAAGTACTTCTTTGGATGTTTGAGAACTACATACACGTGAACAAAAACATTTTTTTTTATTACGAGTGTTTGCCGCGCGGCATATGGAAGGCGTTTTAAAGATAGAGGTAAATAAGAAAGTAGGAAGGAAAGAGAAAGAGAGGCGTTTTAAAAATGGGAGTAGAGCAAAAAGTAGGAAGAAAAGAGAAAGAGAAGAAAATAGGGAGAGAGGGGCTGCCAAGAGCACAGAAGGTCACGAAACCGACAGGTGTTCAAATCTACAGGTATGCATGCAGTCCAGTGGCGTGCAGAAAGTCCATCAGCGACCTGCAGTATTTATCGTCCTGCACCCAGCGGTTGTAGTCATCCGGTTTATCCCACCGGAGACCAACGTTTCTGAGCGCATGGTCTCGAGCTGTCCTCGTTCCCGCGCACGTCCACAAAAGATGCTTGGCGTCAGCTTCAACCGCCGGAGACGGACACTTGGGACACGTTCCTGGGTCGTCTTGTGAGTGCCCCCAAGTCCAAGTGGCTGAAGGTGTGAGGGCCACCCCAGCCCGAAGCCTCCTGAGAGAAACTTCCTCCACCCGGGAAAGATTAGGGGGCAGGGAGCAGACACACGGGGGAATTAGGGCACGTGTGTCCCTTCTCAGGAGAGATTTCCGGGCTAAAAGACGGGAGCGCGGATCACAAGGAAGGGGGCTAGGGGAGGACTCAGGGGGGGAAGAAGAGTGGGAAATATGGTCCGCTAATTGATTCAGTATATTGCGACCGTGCCCCTGTACCCAATGTACACGGATCGTTAGCTCTTATGTTCTGTGGAGGCTGTGAATCTGCTGGCATATCAGAGGTGTCTTCTTTACTTGCTTCAGATGCTTCACAGCACTGAGCGAGTCTGTATATATATGCACCTCCGTGATGTTATGGAGTGCACTTGCAGCATTGACTGCGTCATGAACAGCCTGGAGCTCCAGTAGCAGCGGGTCCGGAGTGTCGGTAGCGTAACAGCGCGAGCCTTTGACTTCCGGGTGCGTGGCACTGACGAAAGCAGTCCGTCCTCCGTCCGGCAGAAGAGCTGCGTCTGTGTACAGTACACAGTGGCCTTCAGGGACTGTGGTATCGGATGTTGGCGCTGGCTGGTCACGGCGACGAAGCTTCGTCGTCTTATTCGTTGTCATTGTCGTGTACCGCCATGGTGGAAGATCGTCTGAGGTTGAAGTGACGGTGGACGCATGACAAAAATGTGAATGAAGCGCTGCGACCACTGGAATGTACAAACGCTTGAGCTTCCTTCCTTCTTCGCGCTGGTTTATAAGCTGCGTTATAGTATTGAGCTGGGCGTGTTCCTGTAAGACGGGTATCGGGGTAAGACGAGGAAGTGCCATGATGGTGCGCATAGCTTCTCGGTTTATAGTCTCAAGTTGCGCCCATTGTTGCTTGGTCAGTCTGTGAAATTGTGCCTGGTAGAGTAGGCGCGGCTGGAGAACAGCACGTACGAGTCTTCTAGCCACCTCCGTGCGGGCTCCTCCACTACGCGCTGCAATCCGGCGGATCAAGTGCAAGGTTGTCGAGCACTCCTTCCATGCCTTCCGGAGCCAGTGAAGACCAGAACCCTACTGGTGGATCAGAAGTCCGAGCACCCGCAGCTCTTCTTTCGCTGGTATAGCAGCTGAACCAATTTTAAGTTGAAAGTTAGTCATAGAGGATAACTTCCTTCCTGATGTATTAGCCACTTGTATGTAGCACGACTTCTCAGCTGAAATTTCTAAACCGGCTGATTCCGCAAAGGCATGAAAAACATATAGAGCTTGCTGGAGATGACGGCACTGTAAACCGAGGTCGCGGTTTGTGGACCACAGTGTGACATCATCCGCGTAGATAATAAATCTCACGGAAGGGATGTCTTGCAACTTCCATGCCAAGGGTGCAAATGCGATGTTAAAGAGCAGCGGTGCTAGCACGGAGCCTTGCGGTACCCCACGATTCGATGTAAACAGGCCGCCCGGCTTCCCATCCACTCGTACAGAAAACGTCCTTGAGCACAGGAAGGAGTGTACCACTTTGGATACATGATGTGGAATCCCTAAGGACTCCATGTTTCTGAGTATTGTCCTGTGGTCCACGTTGTCATAGGCCTTGGAAATGTCGGTAGCCACCACAGTCCGCACAAGATGGCTGTGGGGGAAACGTGCAAGATATCATCAGCCAGAATCCGTTGCGTGCTTCGCGCAGGGTGCTGGCACTTCACTTCCAGGCACAGAAGAATCGTAGTCCATCTCCTGGGTATGTTCCGTTGAGGTGGCGGGCTGTTGAACCACGGGGTCTCCCGTCACTGGTTCCTGTTGTTGGGTCAACTGGGTGTCGGAACAGATTGGCTGGTTCAGTGACGCCGAAGCTTGCGTGCAGAGGGCGGCCGATGCACGCACTTGCGTAGCGTCCATTGCTGCCGTCACTGGTGAGCCATCCGGGATGACGGCATGCCCGGCCACACTAGGCCTAACCGCCAGGCCAGGTCTCCTTCGCCGACGCCGAAGGGGCGGAGGCGAAATTTTCGCGTCGCCAGTCGGTATACGTTACGGAAGCGTTCGCCTGGTGAGCTGATTGGTCCTGTACGGACGAAATTTCTGTTTAGAGCGAGAGAAAACTGCAGACGCCGAAGTAGCCACGTGTGCGGTGGCCGAAATTCTTTGTATTAGAAGCCCGTAAAAAATAATTGAATAGAAAGGTATTTTTACACCTAAAAACTCTAATTATTGTTCTCACTAGAATTTAGATTACAGTCGAACTGTAAAATATCTAGGTTGGTGCATACAAGAATTTTTAACTGAGATGAACGCATAAATAAATTTGTAAACAACTAAGAACAATAACTGCCTGCATGTATAAATTACGAAAGGGCAGTAATGTAGAAACATATCGTGTTTACTAGTCACTTTTGGAAAGCACTGTTCTCTACAGCATAACTGCACGGAAGCTGTCCAATAACTAAATCGGAACAGATAAATAGGCTTGGTCTTCGAATGGTCAGGAATATTGTAAATGCTACAAGCCAGCTTGAAAATAAAACCATATACACAATGAATGTAATCGGCATAATAAAATTTGGTCCATTGTTTAGCTATACCGTCTTTAATACGCGCTACAACCTCGGGAAATTCAATATGTATGTGGCTAAAGCCCGAACGTTAATGCACAGAGAATGATTCCACATTTCTAGAGTTCTTACGAAATATGGGAAAACGGATCGGCAATGCTATGTACCATCCATGTTTTACTCGGTTCCTGCACAACTTCTTAATCCAGGCAGTCTTAAGGAAGTAAAAAAATAATTGAAATACTGGTGTCGCGATTTTTAAGTTGAACTATATTTGAAAAACGAAGTTCCGGTCCATTTCAATGCACCGTGGTTGTCGTGGTTGGGTTGCACAAGTTGTGATTTAAATCTTCACCAGGGTGGTATTATTGTTCATCATGAAAATTACCTGTATACAAGTCTGTATATCTACCTTGTAATTTTTTCTTCTCTGCCTCTCTCGCACATTTTCGCGAATAGCTGTCTTTGAACGTCCTAGTTCATTCTTTATGCAAGAAATTGTCTTCTTTGTTTGCTTCCAGCTATAACATTATGTCTTTTGCTGTTAGTGCAGCATACATTCATATGCTTCAATTGTGTCTTACGTCGCTGTATATTGTTCTTGTGATATTGGCATTGTGTAATCTGTTTATGCATTAGTGCTTTTGTTGTTGATTTTGTTTCACTAGCAGTGTTTTCTAAAGGCTGGACTGCTGTTTAGGTGCATACATACATTTATTTTTCATTTTTGTTTTTTCCTTGCTTCGTTTATTTCTAATTTTTTGGCGTTATCGCACACTCGCTGCGCCTCATATGTGCCTGCCCACTTACAAATGTGGCATAAAATATATTATGTACATAAATATTGAATAAAGCTCTAATATTACTACTATTATATTATTAATAATATTAATATTATTGTTATTATTATATTATTGCTATGTGCGCGTTAACGGTCAAACATCATTTAGGTAGAAAGCAACCAGTGGTGTACCCCAGGGCTCCGTTCTGGGCCCCCTTCTTTTTTCCATTTTTATTAACGATGTTGCTTCTGCCATTCAAAATTCTTTTTTGTTGTATGCTGATGATATAAAAATCTTCAGAGAAGTGCGTAATGTTCAGGACTGTAATTGTCTTCAGGCTGATATCGTGTCATTCCATCATTGGTGCACCAAAAACGACCTTATTTTGAAACCTTAAAAACGAAAGTTGTTTCCGATAGTTGAAAAACTCAACAGCTGCAATACTCCTATAAAATAGCAAGCACTGCACTGCCGATGGTGACCGAAATTCGGGACTTGGAAGTACTATTTATTTCTTCTCTGACTTTCTCTTCCCACGTTACACAAATTACCGGACGCTCTCATCGATGTCTGGGTGCTGTTTGCAGGTATTCTAGAGAGTTTCAAAGTCCTCTTCCTTTCGTAAAGTTGTATTCGGCTCTCTGCTTACCTCTTCTCGAATACGGTTCTGTTGTTTGGAATGGAACTTGCAAGTCCAATAGTGACCGCATCGAAAGGGTTCAAAATAAGTTCCTTTCTGTCTTTAGGCACCGTTTTCGTCATGTACAAGAAGACGCAAACGGCAGCATTTCTTGTCTCAAAAGTATTCCTTCCCTTTGGTGTGGACGAATGAGAGGTGACATTATCTTTCTTTATAAACTTCTTCATGGTGATATTTTGTGTGATGACTTGGTTGCACTTATTAATGTCAACTTGCCGAACAAACTTTTCCGAAGATGTCAAACTTTCAGAACAGATGCTTTAAGTAGACGACGCTCGTCCATCTGCAGAATACAATGTGCATATATTGAATATTCCGATCGTCTTGATATATTCCAGAGCTCTTTGCCTTTGTCCTCTAATGAATTGAAAACTGTTGTAGCTTAAGTGCCTTTATGTCATTTATGTGGTGTATTTCTGTTCCGCATTTATTTTATGCAAATCATCATCTTGCTTGTATGTTTTTCACTTTTCCTGTCCTGTCGGTTTAGGTGTCAGTGCTTGTAACGCAGAACTTCGTTTTTTCATTATGAAATTTCCTTAGATTTTGTTACAAAACCTTTGTTCTATGTGTATAATCTATCTCAGTCATGTTCATTTGGTATTTGCTTGTGTATTTTCAAATTTTCACGTGCCTTCAACGTTTTGCTGGCCGGGTGTCATGGCTTCTAACACTAGGCTTGCTTTTTTTTGCTGTTTTGCTTTCCGGGATCTCCGTAACTATTTTTACTCTACTGTTTCTTTCATATATATGGTTTTCTGTGCTGTGTTGTCTTGATTTTAGTTCTTTTTTATGAATGCTTGTATATGGTGTACTAGTACCAAGACCCTACGGTTGTTCCTAGGCACCGAAAATAAAGGTTGATTGATTGATTGATTGATTGATTGATTGATTGATTGATTGATTGATTGATTGATTGATTATTGTTGTTGTTGTCGTCTGCAGGGTTGAATTTTGGTGCCCAGGTAAGCGGAATAAAATATTTTCCACATTTTACTTTTCTCCAAATCTTTATCCACATGAGTGTGAGTCAGGCATTTCGGCCACCGAAAACGTCGTCACCTCAAATCCCCGTCATGGCTTCTGTATCACTGGCTTAACGCACCTGGTATCGACTTGTTGGATGGTACCGTCCAGCATCAATACCACTATGCCATAAGGAAAGGCACCTGCCTTCTCGACTTCATTTCTTTTACTGACCTCCAGCAAAAAAAAAAATGGTGTAAAAAACTGCAATGGAAGCACGCTTGACCTTTGATTTTCCAATCTTCGTTCTCTCAGTGTTTCCAAGTGCGACATTCATCTTGTGTGTCCTGACAAGTATCATCCCCACTTGCATCTTTCTTTACCGTGTTCGCCTCAGTTCATTCGCTCCTGTCCATCTTCCCGTCCTGTTTTTAACTTTGCCGCTGGGGACTACGTATGTTTTTATAATTATCTGTCGGAGTTTGATTGATGTGAGGTTTTGAACGCTTGAAAAGTTAACGAGCAAGTCAAGCAATGTTCTTCTATTATGCAAGAAGGTATGCGCAGACTTATCCCGCGTAAGTGGCCCAGAAACTCTAAATTCCCCACTTGATTTTCAGGTGAGCTCCACGTGGCCTTGAAAGATAAGAAGCGTGCCCATCGGAAGGCACGGCGGACAAATAGTGAGTCATGGCAACAGCAATTTGTCTATTACAGGTATTTGTGCAAAGTGCTCTATAAGGGATCTATACAGTGCTCTATACAGCAGACGTATGCGTGCAAATCTTACATTTCTTCACACAATTGTTCTGGTGAACATTCTTAGCAGACCCGCTTAATAGTTTCGAGTATAGTGTTCCTCAAAGGCCCACCAGGTCGCGTCGCCCGTTCTTGACCGCTGCGCGCAACTCTAATCATTGTCATGTGCGCAGAATACAGAATTGTTACAACCGCTTCTTTGGGCGTCTTGACATTTTTCAAAAATCCTTTACAATGTACTGTACTGCGCTGTTGAATACAGTGTGTTAAAGGTCTATAATATCTCTGTCGTTCGTTTGATTTTTTGCTAGAGTTTGGTTTCTCGGTGGTTCTGTTTAACGAACTGATGGTTGCCTATTTTTCAGAGTGTTTACTATGCTTTTGTTTCTCTAGTCGTTTGTCTGCTATACTCTTGCCGTTGTTTTTGTAGTATTTCTGTAAAACTTTGTAACTATGCCTCTCGTGTGGTGTTTACAAAAAGCAGACCACCAAGGACATCTTTTTTTACCTGTATTCAGGCTCAGCCTGGGCTTTATTTCTGTCAGTTTTACTACTTCAATTTGTGTGTGTCTTGTCGCTTGTTTGTTTCTTGCAGTACGTTTCTTGTATTTTGTTTTCATGTAACTATCCGTGCGCCAGCACTCAGGCCTCTGGCTGTTCCTGGGCACACGAATGAACATGATCAATTGATTTATTGTATAATATTACAATATTTACTGTTAATAATAATAATTATATTATTATTATTATTGTTAACAATCTTATTACTTTGCGTAACTGTTGACGCAGAGAGTTCTAGGTTCCTGGGCGACCCGTCTATGTGGCCAGAAGGCTGCCTTTTCAAGCCGTTCCGAGGGAAGTTCCAGCCTGGCATGTTGCACAGCTGTTAAACTACTGAGCATGACCAATAAAAACGACCCTCTCGACATCTAATATCAAAACGCTCGGGGTTTACGAACTGGTCCTCCAAATTTCTTAGAATAGTTGTGAGCTCCAAATTTTCTATTTTATTACTAAAACTTGGCTTTGCATAATATCTCGTTTTTCGGCTATTTTCCTCCGAGGTATACATTTTTTTAGAACCGACAGGAAGCTAACTGCGACTAAGCAAAAGTGTGCCGGGGTTCTCAATGCCATCCATTGCTCAGTGCAATGCGTGCGGCATGCAGACCTTGAGAACCTAGAGGAATCAGACTGGCTTGAGGTAGGCCTCAAGAGTTGCGAGAATGTGCTCTTTGGTGCATTCTTTGTATCCCCGGATGTTTTAACTGCTGAATATCATCGAAAGCTCACATTTATTGAAAATGCATCAAATGAACACGGCAACCATAAGCTAATTATACTTGGGGACTTGAACACCCCAGGTGTTACACGAACAGTCTTTCATTTCAGCACAAAAACCATTATGCAGCACAGAAATGCAGCATGTTATTAGATTTTCAATCGTTCAGTTCCTTGCAGCGTTTCAACGACATATAGAATTTTTGTAGTAATGTCGTAGATGTGTGCTTTCCGAACTTGAAAAAGTTCAAGTGTGTGCCTCAGAAATATCCCTTGTGCACCCCCGACAAGTTTCAGCCCCCTCTAATTGTCTCTGTCTCGGTCGCTACCAAGCATCGCTCTGGCGGTGTTGACAATTGTGCAGTCCCATGATATGTTTTCAATCGTGGAGATTATGCTGGGCTGTATCACTTTTTTTCATCTGTTTAACGCTCTAGTGTTTTTGATGTTTATGATGTTGACGAACAGGTTCGACGTTTTACCGAAATCACGAGGAGTGGCATGGAAAAGTACATTCCTTGTTACAATCCTGTTCATTCCAAATTTCCCCACTGGTTTTCTAAAGAACTTTCAAGTTCCCTAAAACCGAAGGACAGTGCCCACAAAAAATACAAGCGTTCTGGGCTTGACATGTGGAAAGCGGAGAGTAGTCGGTATCGCTCGCATTGGAAAAGCCTCTACCGGCGTGACCACCACCTCTATATAGAGTCGTTAGAGGCTGCTGCGCATCAGAAACCGGCTGAATTCTAAATGAATGTACGCGGTGTTCTAAGGCGTCTAAAAAGCGCGTTAACCTGCTTAATTCCGATGGTGAAGATGTTGAGGAAGTTGCCACCAGTTTTTCTCAGTACTTTCTATTTGTTATTTAACTGCCAGATGGTAACGACGAATGCGTGTCATTAAATAATATGACTAATTTTATTACGCTTATGTTCGATGAAAAAATGGTCAATGATAGCATTCAACAGATGAAACCTTCATTTTCCTGTGGTGCAGATAGAATTCCTGAAGCCCTCATGATGGCTTATTGCAACATTTTTGTGCCTGTGTTAACTTCCATTTATAATAACTGCTGACTTTTCGGCAAATTTCCTCGTGCATGAATGATCGCTCGACTTTTTCCTATATTGCTGTCTGGTGATATGTCAGCCGTTTCTAACTATGGCCGGATCTCACTCCTTTGTGTCGCCTGAAAAGACTTTGAGTCAGCTCTGCACAAGTTTCTGGCTGCCTCCGTAAAGAACGTTGTGATACCAGATAAGTGCGGCTTTTTCTCAGGTCGATCGATGGTCACAAACCTTGCAAGCTTTGTGACACGAGCTTCGGCTGAAGTTTGTGAAAACGACCAGTTGGGCGTTATTTATTTTGACCTCAGTAAGGCGTTTGATGTGGTGGAGCCTCAATTATTAATTACAAGCTTACTACGTCCGGTGTAGACGCAACCATTGTTGCCTTGTTGTCCATTCTTGGGGTACGGCGCCGCATCTGGGATGGATCACTTACGCCCACTGATGTTTCAGGCTGCGGTCATCTGGGCTGTCTGCTCCTGGGTCCCCGGATCCTGCGAGCTGACTGCTTCCGACCGCCTGCCTCTTGCTTGGCCGACTTCAACCCTCCCGATGCCAAACTTCGACGAAACGAGCGCTTCAATCTGGCAACGCGGAACGTCCATATCAGCACGTGACGTCACCGGGGAAGCATATAAACACCAGCCATCAGCCGCCTACTTTGGGTACGGCGCCGCATCTGGGATGGATCACTTACGCCCACTGATGTTGCAGGTTAGTTACATCAAGGGTGCTTCCTGTACCAAGTGTAGTCATCCATGTCTTATTGCGGTGTCGTGCCCACCAGAGTTTTGCGACATTTTGAAGCGATTACTGCGTGTATCTTACCTCTGTTCTGACGTCTTGAAAACATTGCTCATGCTTTCGGGCGATGTCGAATCGAACCCGGGGCCAATGAGCAAAGCCGAAGCTGATGCCTTTACTTCAGCATTAGAATCATTGAAAAAACTTGAAACTGACCACGCTGCGATGTCAGCTGATATGAAGCGGCTCAGCGGCGAGCAAGAAACTGCTAAAAATGAAATCAAATTAATGAACGCTAAAATCGCTGCCCTCGAGGCAATGCTAGCTTTGCGAAAGAACAGCGAAGGACCCAGTGAAAATGCTCTGCTTAAAGTGTCCGATCGGCTGACTGAAATCACTTCTAGATGTAACGATGCTGAAAATAGGCAACGTCGTTCAAATCTTCTTTTCTTTGGGATTGACGATAGCGATGCGGAGGAATGGGACGAGGCAGAGGAGAAAATAATTACCTTCTGCTCTGAACGACTGGAAGTTCAGACGACCAGTCAGCAGTTTGAACGCGTCCACAGGCTCGGCAAGTTTACAGAGGGTAAAACTAGACCCATTATCGCAAAACTAACTTTCTTCAAAGACAAACAACAGATATTGTCCTCTGCGAAAAAACTAAAAGGAACGACTTTTTCCTTAGGCGAAGATTTTTCGCTGGCGACGCGACAGGCTAGGCGCAAATTGGTGGGGTTTGCCAAGACCCAAAACAAGCCATTCATAGTAAAAGTTGACCGCCTGCACATTGATAAAAAAACTTGCGTCTATGACATCAACACTGATGCAGTTGTACTAACAAGTAGATAGCTAGATCTGAACAAGTGCATGCAAGATCCGAATAAAATTTCACTTCAAACCGTTCCAACATTATCGATATCATCTACTAATATACGTAGTCTAATGCCGAAACGGGATCTAGTCTGTTCGTTCCTAGACGACAGTGAATGCGACATTCTTGCCCTTACCAAAACATGGCTTTACCCTGATATCACTGATAATGAAATTTTTCCTGATCATAATGACTTCCACATTTACCGAAACGACCGTAAAAATCGACGTGGCGGAGGTGTACTTCTTGCAATAAAAAACACTGTGCAATCATATGCAATAAATGTACACTCTGACATAGAAATTATCTGGGTAGCCTGTGTTACCAAGTTCACCACCTTACTTATCGGCAATTGCTACCGTCCACCTGATTGTAGCCATTCATTTGTTGACGACTTGCGCAGTAGCTTAACCGAGGCCACAAAGTTATGTCGCTCCAGTGCCATTTACATTTTCGGTGACTTCAATTTTCCCGCAATAGATTGGAATCAGTTGTCTTCCTTTTGCAGCTCTTCTACAGAATTCATCAATATTGCCTTAGATTTTAACTTCTTTCAAATAGTGAATCAACCTACGCGCGGTTCCAACATCCTCGACCGAATTCTTACGACGGCTCCTGAAACGGTAGGTCCCGTACAGCACATAGATGGTTTCAGCGACCACAGCCTCCTTCAAGTAACCCTCAACATTCCGCTACCGTTCTCCGGTACTGACCACAAAAAAATTCGCGATTATAGCAAAGCCAACTACAACCAAATTAACGCCGAACTCGAAACATTTTACACTGACACATTCCTACCATTTTTCGACCAACGTTCAGTAAATGATAACTGGGTGCTGTACAGAGATAAATTATGTGCTTTGACTAATCAGTATGTGCCGCTCATCAAAGTAAAAAATGATAAATCGAACCCCTGGTTCACGGAATCTCTCCGGCAGCTTAGAATAAAAAGAAACGTTTATACCGCGCAGCTAAATGCCATAACACGCCTTCTGCATGGCAAGCATATAGAAACTTCATGAAAAACTACTGTTCCTCCGTACAGGCTGCTAAACATAAATATTACTCTGTCGATTTACCGTCCGTTTTGAAATCAAATTCTAAAAAAGTTCTGGTCCCTTATTTCCCCTGAACATGATGGCCAAGAAATATCCCTGCTAGACGATGACTATGTTTCCCTGTCAGATAGTCATTGCACATCAGCATTTAACGCATTTTTCTCATCTGTTTTCACCCTCGAAGACCCTACTAACGTACCATACGTTGCAGAACTTGACACCGCATACATGGAACCAATTGAAATAACTGCCGAAGGTATTTAACATCTAGTTAATAACTTCAAACTGTCCACTTCAGCAGGTATTGACAATATAAATTCTAAAATTCTTAAAAACACCGCCTCTGTTTCTGTTAACATTTTGTATCACCTTTTCAAGCAATCCTTAGCGACAGGTCAACTGCCCTCAAACTGGAAAATTGGTAAAATAGTGCCTGTTTTTAAATCTGGTAATAAGCATTCACCCGAAAGTTACCGTCCAATTTCTTTAACATGTATCTGCTGCAAAATTCTTGAACATATAATTGCTTCGCATGTTTTCCGACACTTAGAATCTAATAAGTTCTTCTTTCACAACCAACACGGATTTAGGAAAGGTTTCTCTTGGGAAACGCAGCTGCTAGAACTAACAAGAGAATTGCACTCCAACATGAACAATAACCTTCAGACTGACTGTATTTTTCTCGATTTTTCCAAAGCCTTCGATCGTGTAGCGCATTTCCGTCTAATTTCTAAATTATCTGCCCTCCGATTGGACTCTTTAACCCTATCTTGGCTTCGTAACTTCCTTTTATTTCGACAGCAGTTTACTGTATTAACAATTCCCCCTCCTCTCTTTCCCCCGTAACTTCTGGCGTACCACAAGGGTGCGTTCTCGGCCCTCTATTGTTCTTATTCTATATAAATGATCTGCCAAGTAACGTTTCATCCTGCATGCGAATTTTTGCAGACGATTGCATAATTTATCGTCCTATATCCTCCCCCAATGACCACTTAGCACTGCAAAACGACCTTCATCAAATTAATGACTGGTGTAAAAAATGGCTAATGTCACTGAATAAGGAAAAATGCCAAATAATCTCCTTTACGCGCAAGCAAAACATTTCTAACTATCGCTATACTATCAATAACCACCCACTGTCACAGGCATCTTCCTATAAGTACCTTGGAATCTATCTCACTCCCAATCTCTCCTGGTCTCACCACATTGCCACCGTAAGCGCAAAAGCTTCCAAATCTTTAGGATATCTTCGCCGCAATTTACATAGCTGTCCTCCTCACGTCCGTCAACTAGCGTATCAAACCTTCGTCCGCCCACAGCTAGAATTTGCCGCTTCTATATGGTCCCCTCCCCACAACTACTTAATTAATATGCTAGAAGTGATTCAGAATAGGGCGGCCCGTTTCATTTCACGCAATCATGACTACCACAGCAGCGTAACTCAAATTAGGCACAACTTTTCACTTCAACCACTCAGCACTCGCCGCGACATTTCCCTTCTCTGCCTCTTTCACAAATACGTATACAGCAATAGACAAACCCCACTTCACCTTGATGTTCCTTCCGTTACTTCACGTAGGTTGCATAATCACCCAAGTTTCACGCGGTTATATGGCTCAACTGATTCGTTCAACTCATCTGCTCTCCCTCGCGCCATACGTTTGTGGAATGATCTTCCAGACAGCATCGCATCAGTATCAGACAACAATACTTTCCGTCAATTACTGCTCACTCATTTTTTACAATAAGGTCTTGCCACTGTTTTCGCATTTTTTTTTCTGTCGTGTCTTGTATCCCTTTTTTAATCTTCCAATTTTTTTTTCTCTGCTGGAAGACCAAAACAATCTGTCTTAGCTTGGGCTTTCTATTTTTCTTTCTTACTTTTTTTTGCCAGAGTCGCACTTTGTGCCTGAGTACGAAAATTTCATGCCGACAATGTCTCTTTACGTGCGCAAGTATTGTTCTGGGTTTTTTCCTGTTATGTTTCCGTTGTGCATACTCGAGACTGCAGAAACTGATTGGTGGAATTCGTCTGCGCATATTTGGGTATCTTTGGTTGTTCTCCTGTTTACCTACTAGCGTGTTACCATTCAGTATACTTGCAATGTTTGTGCGCAGTTTACGTGCGTGCGATATGATATTGACTTTTCCTTTTCTTGTTATCGTTTTCGAACTTGCACGTGTATTGCGAACCTTGTCATAAGTTGTTCTGATGTATTTTTTAACTCGTAATTTTGTGATGATTGATCTGTAACTTTTTCCTTTGTTACCCCCCTTACTCAATGCCCTGAACAGGGGCCTGTAAGGTATTTTAAATAAATAAATAAATAAATAAACTATCTTCTTGACCGGTTGTTTTACATTGATATAAGCTACAACACGTCCATTGTTTACCCTGCAACAAGTGGTGTACCTCAGGGTTCCCTGATGGGCCAAATATTGTTTTCTATTTTTATCAACGATGTGTCAACAGTGTTAAAAAACACTTCTTTTCTTCTCTATGCGGAGGGAGGAAGAAGAAGAACGGGCAGGCAAGGTGCAGAGCACATAAGCTCCCACCTTGAAGGTCAGAGTTTGCGTTTTCCGTGTAATACCGCTATTGCAATTAATACAGTTGGCTGCCTAACATCAAGACCGATCGATTGACACCAGTTTGAACGCTCTCGGACCGCCCAATCATCCAAAAACGGCACTTGAAGATCGCACCGCCACTCCTTCAGATCCCAGGATTAACTTCGCAACCGTGGCTGTGACTGCAGCTGCTACACCGGAGCTTTCGATGTGATCATTCTCCAGCAGCGATGGAGCTAAATCCTAACGACAACATAATGGCATTCGACGAGCTAAGCGGCCGTACGTTACCCCAACCCGGCCCGTGGAAGCAAATGCTCAGATACAGAAGTAAAGCCAAGCAGCAAGCCTTTTAAAGGAACATTCAGATGGCTCCCGCGAATACTAAAAGCTCTTGTCGAGTTACGTAAGTCCCCAGACTGCCCGACGCCGACTATAGAGCCATATACCGCCCGCGAGACGGATTCCGAATCGCGGCTTGTAGTGACCGACAACTTGCAGCAAGCATTCAGAAAGCCAGCGGAATACCTGAAGGAGCCATCAACCAGCACGTCGTAATTTAAATGCAAGCTGTGCGAAACCTCATCGTGGCTTGTACCCCCTGCGATACCTAGGACGATGCCCTTAGCGACTTCACATTACTACAGTTGGGTAGTGCAACGTATGAAGTTTCGCCGTACGTTCAACCTTTCCCCGGAACCGTATGGGGAGTCACACACGGCCTTGACCACGGGACCACAACGGAGCAGCTCCCGAACATAACCGCGTCTCCAGGACCTAAAATACTACAGGCAAGAATGCTAGGCAAGTCCACTTCTGCAGTTATGACATTTGAGGGCCCCCTTGTCCCTTTCTACATCCATCCACAAAGGCTGTACACTCTTTGCCGTAGATATAGGCAGTTCATCGAGTGTTGCTCGCTCGGTGGTGACATTGGAAACAGACGGGTCATCTGCCCTAATCCGGTGTGACCGTGTGTGCAGTGTCATGAGCGAAAGCCCGCGGCGGAACATACGTGCAACCCAAAATGTAGGCTGTGTGGACTCGCCCACATTACGGCTGGCAAAGAATGCCGTAAGAAGCTCTGGCCACCACCGCCGCCACTGCACGTCCGAGAGCGCCTTGCTCGAAATAAGCTGACATATGAGCGGCAGCTTCAGTTCCAGGCTCCAGCAGGGCTTCCACCACCTCACACGACAGCGCAAGTCAACGTCCAACGACCACAACCTTCTTTGCATGAACAAAGCTGGTCTGCAATTGTCGCCTTCTCAGATGCAGCCCGATTGACTTCCCGCCATTGTCTTCACAGCCACCCACTGTGCAAGATAACCCCCGCATCAAAAGACTAGAACAGGAGAATGCACAACCAAGAAAACAACTTGAAATGCAAGCAGAACGTACTCAGAAGCTAGAACGACGAATAAAAGAGCTACTGTTTCACATAGAAACTACTGTTTCACATAGGCGCCAGCGCAGAGTGCTGTGCAAGCAACACCTGGCGAAAAACAGCCCTCCATGTTCCCAACCATACAAGATATTGGAAGGCTTGAAAAATTAATTCACGATCTTCGGCAAAAAACATGGAATGCCGCATTGTGGCGATCGAAAAAAGGCAGGAAGCTAACGAAGCAGTCAGGCGCAAAGCTCGAAGGAATACCGTGCACCCTGTCCCCAGTGACCAACCTGGAATTACCCCACACAACGATGACTGCGAATATTTCCGCAGTGGTGAACACTAAAGCGCCTTCCTCAACACCACTTCCTCTATACCACTGACCACAGAACGGCAAGCAAAATTCCTTATCCCTGTTTGCGAACACAAATTCACCGGCTGTAACCGCTCCTTAGGAAACTGGCACAGATCAGATAACACTCAGGGGATACACCACGTACTTTACAAATTCGGACGCGCGCATGGCGACTTTAGTACAGACAAGCCAGACAGTGCAGGCACACACTCTTCCCACAACCTTGGACAACGTTTGCGTCGAGCTGATTCCAAAAAAGAAGAGACAAGCCAGCCTATTCATCCTCAACACATATGGCCCTCCATCATCACCTCTCGGCGAGATCAACCGGCTCTTCAGGACCGTGAAACAAAGAACGAAAGGACACGGATTGATAAAAATTGGCGATTTTAACGCGCATCACACAATTTGGGGTTACCACAGGGACAACAAAAAAGGAAAGTAACCCTATCACGCAATCAAAATAAACAATCTGCACTTGTGTAACACCCCGCATACCCCAACTCGCTTGGGTAATAGTGTGTCACGAGACACTACTCCGGACCTTACGCTTACATATGATCTCAAAGATCCAAGCTGGGAGTGCGTCATAGAAACGTTGGGAAGTGAACATTATATCGTGCAGCTACAGCTACCCCATCACAAGGGTGCACCCCAACGAAAAGCACTGGTCGCTCACCGATTGGCGAAAATGTCGGGAAGCACACCGACGAGCTCTGTCAACTTGATTGAAGAATGAACCACACAAATTTTCCAGGCAGCTTAAAACTACACCAAGGAAAAACTGTTGACCGAAGACTGCCCCGCAATCGATGCACGACTCTTGCACTATGGGAAGCCCGGCGAGGGCTTATAAAACGCTGAAAAAAACGAAGAACAAATCGAAAACTTTGTCTTCGCATAGCCGAGCTAACACATGCAGCGCCGTCTCATGCCAGACAACTCAGCCAGCAGAACTGCTTGCAGTTCTGCACGCAGTTACAAGGTACCCTCCGCACCCGACGCACATGGCACCTGCTTCGGTCTCTTATAGGGAACAAAGAATCTAGATCAACCACGGCTTCAGACGGATTATTCACAATTACCACGACACAGAACAAGATCTCCTTGAGGAGCTCACCAAACCTTGGCAATGTAGGAGAAACAAGACCCAGTCTCCCCACCAACCATACACGGGTGCTCTCAATCATGAAATGAATGCCCTTTCACGCTTGTGGAGATGGAAGCAGCGGTTCACAATTTAACCAGAAACACCGCGCCAGGCGAAGACAAGATTCCTAATAAGTTGCTCCGGAAGCTCGACGTCCCTGCACTAAAGGTTCTCCTAGACTATATTAACGAGCATTGGATTGCCGCACGTTGCCCCCCCCCCCGTGGAAGCATGCCGACATCAATCTAATACCTAAACCTGGAAAACCGCTTGCTGCCGCTCACCTACGACCCATCTCCCTCATGGCTTGTGTGGGCAAGCTCGTTGAACATATGTTGAAAAACCGCCTATCTCCCTGTATCGACGACAACGGCAATTTACGACCACAATGTACGGCTTCCGACCAAATGTTTCTACCCAAGATATCCTCTCGCAACTGAAAGAATAAATAATTGATCAGCTCACGAGCACACACAAGCTTTGCATCCTTACCCTAGATATCAAGGGGGCTTCCCACAACGTCTCCCTCCACGCCATTCTTCAGGGACTAACCTCAATTGATTCTGGACATCGAATCTACGACTATGTCACCGCTTTCCTCTCCGGTCGTACTGCAACCATCGGCATAGGATATCTCCGCTCCACCCCATTCAAGGCCATTTCTAAAGGCACCCCTCAAGGCTCCGTCATATGAACGCTTCTGTTTAACATCGCTTTGAAGGACCTTCCCCCTCTGTTGGAAAATATCTCAAACCTGAGTCACGCGCTTTAAGCAGATGACCTCAACCTATGCACCCCTAAGGGGTCCATGGGCGAGCAAGAAGACGCCATGCAACGCGCTGTCGAAGAAGCAAAGCAGTATTTAAGCGCCCGGGGGATTGGGTGTGCTTTGGATAAATTGGCCCTCCTTACTCTCTGCGCCAAGACAGCGCTACATCGTAAACAAAGCATCCCGGATCTGTCACTCACAATTGCAGGAAAACCAGTCCCTAACGTTGCCCATCTCCGCATCTTGGGTCTCACGTTTCCGAAAAACGGATCAGGTCTCCATACGATCGCACACCTGCAACAAAGGCCCTCCCAACTCATTCACTAATACAACGTGTATCCAATCAAAGATTGGGAGTTGAAGAGTCTGATACAATAGGCATTGTACATGCCGTACTCATTAGCCGTATCGCATACGGCACATCATATTTGGCTCTCAAAATTAGTGAAAAAGCCCGGCTTACCATTTTGCTCCGCCAGGCGTACTAGACTGCCTTAGGCCTACCTCTAAAGACATCAACCAAGAATTTGTTGCGTCTAGGAATCCATAACACTTGGGAAGAGATACAAGAGGCGCATCACATCTAGATAGAACGCGTAAAAGAATACCAACCGGACGGGCCATACTGAGAAGGTTAGGCTATTCGACACCCCTCTTATAAGAGCAGAAAGAACGAATACCACTGCAAGTACAGTCGGTCAAATGTTTAACTAGCGCGCACGAGCGGCGATTTTGCAGTATTATGACGCTTTCAGGAAGGATCAGCCAAGCAGATTATAAGCCTGTTTTTACTTTGGCTTCCGACCTGCTTGCAACTTGACCGATTAGCATCTTGGCTTCACTCATAAGCCGCTTAAGCTTGAAAACTCGCCGCTGCCGAATGATAATTAAAGATTTGGCCGACTATACGGGAAGCCATTCGTGTAGCCCGGACTCCGAGAAACATGGATTGGGTTCACAATAAGGCTCGACGCATCGCTAGAGTGCAAGCTATGTGCGCTAAATAGAGTAACAGCCCATTGCACGATACATCGACGCGTCCCAGTATCCACATCGGCCAGCCCATGCTGTGTGTGTAATAAATGCAGAAGGGCTTGAAATGACCGCTCTCAAGTCCGCACGCCATCTGCAGAGGCTGCCAAAGAAGTTGCAATTGCCCTACCCGCCACGACGGGTGACGACGCCATCACAGTGCTGACAGACTGCCATGCAGCTTGCCGTAATTACCGGCGGGGACGCATTTCCCAAACAGCGCTTTATATCCTCAAGAGCATCCCCCGACTTCTCGGCGTACACCTCGTCTGGGTACCTGGACATGAATTCCTCCAAGGTAATGAGGCGGCACAGGCCGCTGCCCACTCGCATATACACCGGGCAATTACCGAAGAGGGAACAACTTCGCTTGTTGCCCCATAATGGACCCGCTCACGAATTACACCGACATATTAGCCCACTACTGTCTCTACCGAAGAAAATACCCGGAACCCCACCCAAGGCCATCCAGAGATCAAGCGACCACCCAGAGAACTTTTTTCTTAACAACACAGCGCGACAGAAACAAATACTTAAGCGAGGAACACAGGACCAGCGCTGACTTTCAACTAAATTTTATTACAGAAACAAGCCATATTAATACAAACAGGCATGCACACACCTACGATGAAGCAATTCGACACGATAGGTAATCTTTATCAAATGTGACGGAAACATTACATTCAAAACAGATGCATATATGATTAGCAGCCCACACGCCCTCAGCACGAGTGTGTACATTGATACAGCAAGTTAGGTTGCTCCTTTTCGCACATGTAGAAATTCAAGTTCCTTAGTTGACAGGGCTGTAGAATTGGCGCTGACACAATCTTTGGCTAGACTACTGATTTGCGCAGCCTCCACAATTTTCCTTGTCAACTGGTCACAATGATGATAAATGGCCTGGCATTCATCAAATTTTGGAGTGCATTTCCTGGCGGTGCCCTTGCAATCTCGGCAGTGTATGCCTAGGTGCCCTCTCACACTTTTGTGGACGTTGTTGCTGTGTTTTAACAGGAACCCCGAAACAGGAACCCCGCAAATGCTCTATCAACCACAAAACGAAGTTTGTAGAGTGCAAAACGTCGGCAGCCTGTGAGATTCCGCTGTCATGCGGCAAAAAGTATGTGCGACAGACGGGCAGGTGTCTGAACACAAGGCTCAGAGCAACCGGGATTGACGAATGGAAACAGAACTTCCGCTCTTACCGTAAATTATGCAAGAACCTTTATGAGCGGGACCAGCGCTCCCAGCTTGATTCTGTAGAGAGAAGTGCGAATTCTAAGCTCTTAACATTTTGGAGATACATCCGGTCCCGTAAGAACAACTCTTATGATCTTATCAATCTTGTATATTCCTCTGGGGAAGAAGTTCATTATGTCGCCAAACACTTTGCTCAGCACTTCATTGCCACATGCGGCCAGCGTGACGTCTCTGCAATGAACATATTGCTAAATCGCGTACCAGGCTCCAGCTTAGTGCTGGTGGATGAGCAGTTGGTTTTGGACAGCCTAAAGCGCGTGATACCGTCATTGTCGTGTGGAGCTGACGGAATACCTCCAGCTATTCTCAAAACATACGACAGCATTTTTGTACCTGTTTTGATTGTGATATTTAACCAGTGTCTAAAAACAAACGTGTTCTCTCTCGCGTGGATAATTTCTCGAGTGCGTCCTATTTTCAAGTCAGGCTCCAAATCGGATGCAACAAACTACAGAGCAGTTTCTCTCCTTTGTGCTTGTTCCAAGCTGTTTAATACAGCTCTGTACAAATTACTGTCAAGTTCTGTACAGAATCTCTTCGTAAGTAAACAGCACGGTTTTATATCAGGAAGGTCGACAACAACTAATCTTTCCTGCTTCTCCAGCCATTTCTGAGAGGGGCCAGCTCGACATTGTCTACTGTGATCTGAGCAAAGCATTTGACGTTGTCTGCCACACATAGTTACTTTAAAAGCTTTTACAGGTAGGAATTGATACACCACTCGTGGCGTTGTTGGGTAGTTGTCTAGATAATCGGTTCAGTATGGTCAGCGTTAACAGGCAGACGTCTGCTCTGTAGAGATCAACAAGCGGGGTGCCTCAAGGTTCCGTGTTGGGGCCTCTCTTGTTCTCCATTTTTGTTAATGATGGGTCAGCCGCAATTAAGATTTCTTCTTTCCTTGTTTACGCTGAGGACATTAAAATATTCAGACGGCTTGAGTCCATAATTGAATGCATTGCACTGGAGCAAGATATATCCTCATTTTCTATGTGGTGCTCAGATATTAGACTAAATCTTACCTCTACAAAAACAAGGGTCATGTCTTAGAGCAGAATAACGAACCGCACTTTATTTTGCTACAGTATTAACAGCGCTTACTTGTCTAGAGTTGAAGAGATCAGAGACCTCGGCGTCCTTTTCGACAGTGCCTTAACTCTCACCTCATGTCACTCAACTTACTAGGCAGACGATATGCTCTCTTGGGGCTGAATGCAGGCTTTCACGAGAATTCCGGTTTCCTCCTTCATCCGTAAAACTATTCCGAACGCTTTGTATTCCGCAACTAGAATATGCTTCTGTCGTTTGATAAGGAACCTGTAGTTCCAACTGTCAACGTATAGAACGTGTACAGACCAAATTTTCATCAATATTTAGGCATCGTTATCCTTCGGAGCCTATCCCTACAACTGTTTCTCTAAGTCCCGGCGGACCCACTCAGACCTTTTTTTCATGTTCAATTTGCTTCATGGTATTATTTTATGAATGGAACTACTTGAATCAATCAGTTTTCGCGTTCCACAAAACGCTACAAGGCTCGCCCGCCCTTCTAAAGCAGCTGGATCTCTCAGCCCACGTACTCCTCTTCAAAGGATGCAGCGTCTGCATAATGTTCACTCTGAGAAGCTCGATATCTTTCAGCGTCCTCTTCGGAAGTTTTCGGCTGGGTTGTTAGCTCTGACACACTAGGTTCATCTTGGCAGTGCTCTTTTTCTTCACTTATCGTTCTGACGTGTGCATTGACTTCACCGAGCTTGTTCTTGTCCATGATTATTGGTGTATTGTGCTTATACTGCGACTGTAAGTATCGTAGAATTTTTCTTTTTCTGCCTTTTTTATCATTACAAGTTGCCATAGTCACTTCATGCGTCCATTTGAAACTGAAAATTTACGCTTCCCGGATATTCTAAAGACTTTCTTCTTTTCACTTACCCTTCCGTATAGTGACGCTGATTGTGAGATGTCTACTTGCAAAGGACCAGACATTACAGTTTCTACTGATTGTGTAATGTTGGCTAAAATTGCACTATGGCATTTTTTATTCTTCTTTGAAGTTGTTGTAGTTTCTTCTTATTTTTTAGTCACTCACTGTTCATTTGCCAGCTGTTGATGTATTTTAGTGCTGTCTTATACCTTTTCTGTGGGCCAGCACAAATTGATTGGGTAAAGTCGGTTGGATTGCACTATTCGATTTCTAATCTTCTTTGCCGTTTTTGTAGTGTTGTAGTTTTTTTGCTCACTGAGTGTTTATTAGCAAATTGTTGATATACTACAGTGCTGCATTTAACCCTCTGAGTGCTCCAGCACGAAGGCTTCCGCTGTTCCTTGGCACTATAATAAACATTGCTTGATTGATTATTATTAATAATAATATATTTATGATATTAATATCATTATTATTATTATTATTATTATTATTATTATTATTTATATTATCAGATTTTCATATTATTATTCTTACGCAAACCTGACTTGAACCAGATATTGCCTCCGGGGACTATTTTACCGAAACTTTTAATGTTTACCGCAGTGACCGGGACTGTACAAAAGGTAAAAGTTTTGGTGGGGGTGTTCTCATAGCTGTGGATCGTTCTATTGCTTCCTTGAGGCGCAGTGATATCGACACTGTGGATGAATCTGTCTGGGTTGAATTATGCTGCCCAGGTAAGCGGAATATATTACTTTTTACATTTTACTTTTCTCCAAATCTTCATCCACATGAGTATGAGTCAGGTATTTCGGCCATCGAAACCGTCGTCACCTCAAATCCCCGTCATGACTTCTGTATCGCTGGCGATTTTAGCGCTCCTGGTATCGATTGGTTGGATGGTACCGTCCAGCATCAATAGTACTATGCCATACGGAAAGGCACCTGCCTTCTTGACTTCATTTCTTTTACTGACCTCCAGCAAAAAAATGGTCTAAAAAACTGCAACGGAAACATGCTTGACCTTTGCTATTCCAATCTTCATTCTCTCAGTGTTTCCAAGTCCGACTTTCATTTTGTGTGACCTGACAAGTATCATCCCCCCTTGCATCTCTCTTTACCATGTTCCCCTCAGTTCATTCGCTCCTGTCCATCTGCCCGTCCTGCCTTTAACTTTGCCGCTGGGGACTACGTAGGTTTTTATAATTATCTGTCGGAGTTTGATTGGTCTGAGGTTTTGAACACTGGAAAAGTTGATGAGCAAGTCGAGCAATTTTCTTCTATTATGCAAGAAGGTATGCGCAGATTATTCCCGCGTCAGCGGCCCAGGAACTCTAAATTCCCCGCTTGGTTTTCAGGTGAGCTCCGCGTGGCCTTGAAACATAAGAAGCGTGCCAATCGGAAGGCACGGCGGACAAATAGTGAGCCATGGCAACAGCAATTTGTCTATTACAGGTCTTTGTGCAAAGTGCTCTATAAGCGGGATCGGTTATTGTACATCTCTGCTGTTGAAAATGATGCTACGCGGAGTTCCAAATGCTTCTGGCAGTACGTCCGTTTTCGCTCCGGCACGAAGAGCCGAGAACACATCAGCCTTCTTGATAAAAAGGGAAATGATATCGCTTCTTTTGCCGATGCATTTGCTGAGCACTTCAGTTCAGTATTTGGACCCAATACCCTCTCCCGCGCCCGCGAACTGTCTTCTTCGAATTTCTGTATCACCCTTATATGCGAAGAAGGCGTTCTCAAGGCACTCAAACAGCTAAAGCCATCTCTTTCCACTGGTCTGGATGAAATTCCCTCCACACTACTAAAAGTTTAAGGGGTCATACTAGCTCCGATTCTCGCTTCTATATTTAACAACTGTATAAAATCATCTACCTTTCCACGCCTTTGGAAAGTCGCGCGTATTGTTCCTGTGTTTATGTCTGGTGTGAAAACAAAAGTAGAAAACTACAGGCCAATTTTTATCCTCTGCTCGGCAAGCAAACTGTCCGAATCAATTTTGCACGTAATTTTGTCGAGTAGTGTCAAAAACATCCTTCTTCCAGAACAACACGGTTTTTTATCTGGCCGTTCAACTACTACAAACCTAGTGTCTTTTATGTCCTTTGCATCGGAAGCTGTGCATGGGCGGGGTCAGCTCGATACCGTGTACAGTGACCTCAGCAAAGCGTTTGACGTAGTTGACCATTCCTTGCTTCTGCATAAAATGTCTACTTATAACATTCCCGTTTGCTTCGTGGAGTTATTCAGCAGCTATCTTAATAATAGGTCATGTTTTGTCTAGGTCATGTTTTGAAAGACACATTTCTTCAGCTCTATACCTCAATGTGTCGCCCTCTATTTGAATACGCATCCGTGGTCTGGAATGCAACGTGTCGGTCCAACGCGGCGGCCATTGAGAGAGTGCAAACTAAATTTCTCTCAATACTAAAGCACAGGTACGCTACTAAGAAGGCGAAAGATGATCCTGGTAATGAAGACGCCAGCTTGCTTGTAATGGACCCATTACACAGTCGGAGGGCCAAGGCTGACCTTTTATTCTTGTACAAACTGGTCCACAGCCTCATTGATTGTACAGAGTTGCTGGGTGCCATAAATTTGAGAACCCCGACAAGCAGCACCAGGGCACCTAGACCGTTTCATGTCTCTGCCCGCGTCGAGAGTCCCGTGGGACGCATTCAGCACCTATACAATATGCAGGCAGAAAGTTTGGACGTATTCTATTGTCCCTTTCCAGCTTTTTGTAAGAAACTGCGTCGCTTGACAAACCAGGAGTAGTTTGCTTGCCCTAGTATGTAACGTCCATTCACACACTTTATGCTGCCGGGGTGCGTCAACTATGTGTGTATGCTAATTTTTTCGATATTCCCTTGTGTATCTAAGTTTTATGCCTTCATTGTGGCGTGATCTTTAGCTAATATCTTTTTCCGGTTTACATGTTTCAGTGTACAGAGTTTTAATCATGCCTTGTTGTATTACACTTGTAGTCTCCATAGCAGTCAGCAGTGTCTTATTGCTATGCAGTGATCGCAATGCCTTGTTTGCATATGTGCCCGGGTCATGTGCGTGTGTCGGCGTGTGTGTATCTCAAAGTGTTTCATTCTCGTTCAGACTATACAATGCTATTTTCTATATTTTTCTGAGATATGCACTTTTCTTTCTTTCCGCACCAGCACATCGTTCCTTGGCACACTAATAAACAATTAATTGGTTGTTTCATTCATCATTTTTATTATCTCTGCGATTTGTTGGTCTGATCTTTATGTCTATACTAATGCCATTGTTTTTTTCGCTATTGTTCTGTCAAACTCGTTGCTCAGTTCGCTGTGTGTCTCGACAAGATGGGACACCGCAAAGGCATCGCTCGTTTTAGGGTAATATTTTGTTGCAGTGTGACTTTTCAAAAATCAAAACTCTCGTTTTATATGTACACTCTGTCTCCATCATGTGCACTGTGTATTTTGTTGTATATTTCCTTTTTTTCAAGTGCCTTGAAAGTTTCGCTGGCCGAGTGCCATAGCTTGCAACGCTGTTTTTTTTTCTGTCATATGGGTGATTTTGTGTGTTGTGCCATGCTGTCTTACGTCTATTTTAATAATGTGTTGTAATGGTGTGCCAGCACCAAGTCCTTAGGGTTGTTCCTGGGCACCGAAAATAAAGGTTGATTGATTGATTGATAGATTGATTGATTATTATTTTGAATTTCTGTAGGTTCGAGGGCCAGTGCTTGTAATGCTGAACTTCTTTCAAAGTTGAAACTTCCGAACATTTTGTTATAAAACCTTCGTGTTATGCTTATAACTTATCTCTGTCATGTTCAGTAAGTATTTCCTGTTTTTCACGTGCCTTGAACATTTCGCTGTCCGAGTGTCATGGCTTGCAACGCTAGGTCTCCTGTTTCTTTTCTTTTCTTATTTTTTTTTGCTGTTTTGCTTTCTGAGATTACTGTAACTATCTTTACTTTATTGTTTCTTTCATGCATACGGTTTTGTGTGTTGTGTTGTCTTGATTTTAGTTTGTTTTTATGTACGATTTGTATATGGTGTACCAGTACCATGACCCTAGGGTTGTTCCTGGGCACCAAAAATAAAGGTTGATTGATTGATTGATTGATTATTATTATATTATTATTATTATTATTAATATTATTATTATTATCTTATTATTATATGGCGCCTAGTGCGGATTTCTGTATTTTGTGCTCCCAGGCTTTCTTCGGCAAGCAAAAGATTTTCCGGTGTGCCGCCTGTAAAAAACGTGTGCACGCGAAGTGTGTTGCTTGGCCGGACGCGGAGCTGTAACTTCTGAAGTCCGGTGCCCGGCCGTTCAAGTGCAATCTGTGTGAGACGGCCGAGGCGGCGGCTAGGCCTAGCAGCAGAGCTTCACTGGCGAGCGACGACACCGGCCTATCTGTTACCAGGCCATCTTCCCCCTCTTCCCTCCGACGGAGGTCGCCGGCCGAAGAGGCCCCTGCTTCGCCGTCCCAACCGGTTGGCGTTGGGGCTGAAGCTGCTGTCCTCCGTGCGCTCCTCACGGAAGCATTGGAGGGCATTTCTTTTTTGAGTGACCAAACGGCCCGACTGCGTGACGACAATGATCAGCTGCGCCAGGAGAATATGCAGGGTTTTGACAGCCTTCGTCGGGAGATTGAGCGGGAGTGGGCCCACCACACTGCCATCGTCGTTTCCCTTCGGCAAGAAGTACGCACTATCAGAGAAGAGCTCGCCGCGCGGCAACCGGTTTCCCTGCCGGCCTCCCCCAAGGCCCCCTCTTCTCCTGGCGTGATGTTGTCAACCGCGGCGTCGGGTATGGCTGGGTGTGGGCCACCTGTAGTCCCCGTGACAGCGTCGTTCGCCGCTGCCGTCGCAGCCGCTCCTGCTGTTGCTGTTGGTGGTGCGCCTAAAAACGTTGTCCACCGTCACCAGCCGGTGGCTGAACACGGACAGCAGCGTGTGCAACGGCAGCTTGCGTCGACCGGCTCCAGCCCGAATGCTGTCGTCACTGGTGCCGATGCGTGTTTCGCATCGCAGCCGTCAGCTGGAGGAGGAGGATCCACCGTGCGCCACGCCAGCATTGGTGATGTCAACGGCAAGGCTCGTCAACCCGCATCCTTCGGAACCTCGGACTCATCTGAGCTCACGGTGGTACAGCGGCGGCGGCTGCCGAAGGCTCTGTTTGTCACGAAACTTTCACCCGAAACAACGGAAGCCCAGCTGTGCTCGTACCTGACTGCCAGAGATGCTGCTCCTCTTGCTTGCAAGCGGATAAGAACTAAGTACAATACCTATGCCTCCTTCTATGTTGCCGTAAGCAACGTGTGCTATGAATTACTGCAGGATCCAGCTGTGTGGCCAAATGAGTGCCTTTTTAAGCCCTTCCGGGGCTTACTACGTGAGTCCATGCTGCACCTGTCTGAACTTTCCTCGCCCGCATGATCAGTGTTTGTTACCAAAATGTCCGTGGTTTGCGGACCAAATCTGCTGAGTTCTTTTTCTCTATAGCTTCGTCCTACATAATGTAATCGTCCTTACCTAAACTTGGCTATCCTCCGAAATTCCGTCTAGCGATTATTTTACCGATAATTATGTTGTTTTCCGAAGTGACCGTACTGGCCCCACTTCTAAAAATTGTGGTGGTGGAGTGCTCATTGCGGTGGACAAGTCGTTGAACTGCCGTCGCCGGTCAGACCTCGAAACTGCTGCAGAATCAGTGTGGGTGGAGGTTCTCGGCGGTAGAAAAAAAAGTATCCTTATTTCCACGTTCTATATACCTCCATCCATAAACTACGCCGAATTTCAGCGCTGTGTCACATCAATAGAGGATGTTGTTAATGCCTACCCGGACACTAAATTTCTTATATGCGGGGATTTCAACGTTCCCGGTGTAGACTGGGATGATCGCACTGTCAGACACGATTATCATTACATTTCCCAGAAGGGCTACTGTCTGTTAGACTTTATTTCTTTCACTGGTCTGGAACAAAGTAATACGTGTGAAACATTTGTGGTAATGTTTTAGGCCTTTGCTTTTCCAACCAGGCGGACCTTACCATTTCTCTGTCGGATACCTTGCTGGTCCGTCCCGACAAATTTCATCCTGTCCTTCATATCTCACTGCCGTATGTGTCGGGGCAATCGAGATGCTCCGGCCATTCTGCACATCCGACGTACAATTATGCTGGTGGAGATTACGTTGCTTTTTATAACGACTTATGTAACACTGACTGGTCTCGCCTCGTCAAACTTCCCTCTGTTGATGACCAAGTCGAGAAACTTTCTACAAATATTCAGCAAGGAATGCAAATGTTTATACCAAGAACGTCACGAAAGAAATCTAAATTTCCGAAGTGGTTTTCTGCGGAACTGCGAAAGGCTTTAAAATGTAAAGCCCGTGCTCACAAGAAAATTCGCGGGCTACAATCCGAAGCTTGGAAAAAAGAGTTTAAGTATTTCAGAGCCCTGTGTAAAGAGCTGTATGATCGCGACCGGTCAGACTACATAGCCAATGTAGAAATCAGCGCTACACGCGACCAGAAAAGTTTCTGGCAGTATGTTCGCTCTCGATCTGCTGGCAAGGTTGCCGAAATCGTTAACGTTCTAGACGACAATGGAAACCCCATTGGAGACCTCGCTAATGCCTTTGCGGATCATTTCAGCTCAGTATTTCCAAAGGGTGAAGTTAACATTTTGTCCAACTCTTCCTCTGCGTAGTCTAATTTCTGCGTTCCCAGAATAAGTGAGGGCGACGTTCGGAAAGCCCTGAAGCGCCTCAAACCGTCATTTTCCTGTGGCCCTGACGGCATTCCTCCCGCAATATTAAAAACCTATGGGGAGCTTCTAATTCCCATACTAACCGCTATATTTAATAATTCAATTCAATCTGCTACTTTTCCAGCAGCCTGGAAGTTAGCACGCTTGGTCCCTGTCTTCAAAACTGGTGCTAAAAATAGTGCCAGAAACTATCGGCCTATTTTGCTACTCTGTGCGGCGTCTAAGCTTTTTGAGACAGTGTTGCACGATGTTTTAAAGTCCAGTGTTAAGGGCATACTAATTTCCGAACAGCACGGGTTTATGTCCTGACGTTCCACGACCACTAACCTCGTTTCTTTCATGCAGCGAGCGTCCGAAGCGGTTCATCATAGGAGACAGCTTGATACTGTGTACTTTGACCTGAGCAAGGCTTTTGATGTGGTCAGTCACCCATTGTTAATTTCTAAACTGTCACTCCTGAACATAGATAATTCGATTCTTGACCTCCTAATTAGTTACTTGCGTGGGCGGACCTGCTACGTAAATGTTAACTTCCAGCAATCCTATCGTTACTGCGTTTCAAGAGGTGTGCCACAGGGGTCTGTTCTAGGCCCTCTTTTGTTTTCTTTATTTGTCAATGATGTTTCAGCTGCTATAAAGCATCCTTCTTTTTTACTTTATGCTGATGACATCAAGATTTTTAGGGAAGTTTCGTCTCTTAGCGACTGCGGGCATTAGCAAAGAGACGTGGATGCATTTACACTCTGGTGTAAAGAGAACGAACTGATAGTGAACGCCGCGAAAACCAAAGTGTTGTCATACACGCGTAAAACAGACTGCCTCTTTCCCACTACTCAGTTCACAATGTTACTTTGCCTCGAATCTCGACGACAACTGATATTGGCGTGCTCTTCGATAACCAGCTGACTTTTACACCCCACGTTCGATTCATCAAACAGCGAGCTCTCCGCCGCTTGGGCATCTGCCGGATGTCTAAAGAATTGCGTAGTGCAAAGTCCTTCCTGAAACTGTACTCCGCTGTCTGTCGTTCCGTGCTGGAGTATGCCTCGGTTGTCTGGAATGGTACATGCAAATCTAACAGCAGGGCCATTGATAAAGTGCAAAATAAGCTGCTGTCCATACTTAGACATCGCTTCCCTCACGAGTATCACCATCTTGACTCTGGACCACGGTACTTGCAAGTGCTGCCTGAGCTACAGGCAAGGCGCGATACAGCTGACATCTTATTTCTTTTTAAGCTCATACATGAACACATTAGCAGTGCGCAACTGGTTTCGGAGCTCCAGCTAAGAGTGCCTATTAAAACCACAAGAAAATGTCATCCTTTTCGTACTCTCAGCTCCTGTAACCGTCATTGCCCGCTATTCAGGCTGCAGAGCACGTGTAACTTCTACTCTGCAGACGTAGATATGTTTAACAGCTCCCTCAATCAGTTCAGTTCAGACACTTCCACAATTCTCATTCGCTAATATGCTCCCTCTTATTCTCTTACATGGAACTATATGGAATATTTCTTTGCTCAGTCATACTGAATGGATCTTGTTCTAGTTATAGTAACTTCTTTTTACCTGCTTGTCTTACTGTATAGAGTGTATGCTGTTTATATGACTCTTTTGTTGTTTTCCATTTTATGGATTGCTGTTATAAGGTTACACGAGTATCTGTAGTGTGCAGGTGTTCTGTTTCATCGGTACGATGTAATTACCAATTCTGTTGTATCCTGTCAGTTTTGTTTGTGTTCATTGCATGTAGTGTGTAGGCTATCTACGTTTTGTAGTGATTTGTACGCTATACTTTGTAATATACATTCTAAAAGTTATTTTTTTCTACTCTTTTATTTTATACGCTGTCAAGTGTTCTTTCCTTTTAATTTTTGTTTTCCTTTTTTTTACCTGTATCCATCGGTGTACCAGCACCAAGGCCTCACGGCTGTTCCTGGGCACAATAAATATACATGATTGATTGATTGATTGATTGATCTTGCGGCAAGATCGCGCCCAGCAAGGATTGCGTTATTCTATGCTCTTGTGTTTTTTATGGTAAACAAACGTTTTTCCGCTGCCTTTCCTGTAAAAAACGCGTGCACGCGAAGTGTGTTGTGTTGCCGGACGCTGAGCTTCAACTCCTGAGTTCTGGCGCTCGGCCGTTCAAGTGCAACATCTATGAAACGGCTGAGGCGGCGGCTAGGCCTAGCGGAGCCGGCGACGACTTCGGCACGTCCGCAAGCGGGGCTCCTTCCCCCTGCTTCCTTCGACGAGACTCGCCGCTCGTCGTCGAGAAGGCCCCGACTCCGCCGTCCCAGCCGGTTGACCTTGACGCCGAAGCTGCCGGTCTTCGCGCACTCCCCATCGACGCGCTGGACGGAATCTCCTTCCTCAGCGACCAAGTGGCCCGGCTACGGGAGGACAACGACCTCATGCGCCGGGAAAACGCGCACTCTTTCGACCGTCTCCGTCAAGAAAGGGAGGGAGACCGCGCCCATTATGCGAGGGTGGTTAGTTCCCTGCGTGCGGAGGTGTGCTCCTTGCGTGCCGAATTGCTTCGTCACCCCCCCTGCCTTGCAGGATGAAGTACGTCGCAGCTCGGAAAAGCCTTCTTTCACGCAAGTTGTCTACAAAGAAGTGTCGCCGTCGGCTACGTCGGCTCCGCTGCAGTCGGTGTCTTCGGCTTTTCCGACACTCCCTCCCACTCCGTCCCCACTTTCCCGGTGCAATCTGTGTCAGTGCTTGACCGCAACCTTCCTACTATGAGAAGAAGCACCGAAGCCGGGCATGTGTAGGTGCATCGGACACATGTGGACTCGTCGTCGTTCCGCAGCCGAAGCGCCCCAAAGCTATGTTCGTCTCAAAGCTTTCCCCATCCACCACCTCTGCTAGCCTTAATGCCCATCTATCAACCTTAGGTGTCTCGTCCTTGAGCTGCTGACGACTGAAGGCTAAGTTTGACACGTACGCATCCTTTTATATATCCGTCAGTGAAGAGTGTTTCGAGCACTTGAATGACCCTGCTGTTTGGCCGAAAGACTGCCTCTTTAAGGAGTTTCGAGGCATGTTTCGCGAAGGCATGCTTCACAGCTCTGAGCGCATCCCATAAGAAAAGCAATGATGATTAGTACTTTGGATGTGTTTTATCAGAATGTGCGCGGTCTTCGTACCAAGGCAACTGACTTCTTTGGTAATGTTCTCGCTTCTTGTTTTCCATTAATAGCTATCTCTGCAACTTGGTTGTGCCCTGATATCCTGTCTAGTGATTATTTCCCTCAAAATTACCATGTATATCGTAGTGATCGTGCCTTGACGGGAAGCAAACAAAAAGGGGGTGGGGTCCTTCTTTCCGTCGACAAATCTCTCCCGAGTGTGCTTTGTAGTGATATTCAGAATGCAGATGAGTCTGTATGGGTTGAAATTCTTATCTATAAAACTGAGAAACTTCTTGTTGGGGTTTTTTACCTTCCCCCTGATGTAGCTCCTGACGCATTCAATCAGTTAGTCTCCTCCATTGAACAGGAGCTTATTACTCATTGCAACCGCAAGGTCCTCCTTCTTGGAGACTTTAACGCTCCTGGTATTCAGTGGAGCCATCTATCCTGTTCCAACCATAACCACCACATTGAACAGAAGGGTAATAGATTACTAGATTTTTCGTCTTTCACTTCCATGGCACAGCATAATCACATAGAAAACTGCAGTGGAAACATTTTGAACCTGTGTTTTTCGAATTTTGATGATATTAGGGTGTCACACTCTGCTTGTCCTTTAGTTAGACCTGACAGATTTCATCCTCCTCTTTCTATTTCCTGTTCCCTTCCCACAATGCTCCACCATTCCGTAAGTTCCTGCAACACGCAACCTCGCTACGCTTTCGCCCGGGGAGATTACGTTAGGCTGTACGATTACTTTTCTGCTGCCCCTTGGTCGACAGTCATTGACGAAACTGATGTCAATGAACAAGTTGACCGTTTTACTGAGACTGTACTTTTGGGTATGAAGAAATACATCCCGCAATATTTACCAAAGAAGTTCAAATTCCCACACTGGTTTTCTTCTGAATTGCGGGATGCCCTTAAACTCAAAGAACGTGCGCACGGAAAGATGAAGCCCTCTGGTGTGAACCAGTTCGCTCAGGAGTTTCGGCGCCTACGTGCCTTATGCAAAATATTGCACAAGCGTGATCATGCTTCGTACCTGGCGTCAGTAGAAGCTAAAGCAACCCTTCAACCGGGAGCCTTCTGGAAGTACATTCATTCAAGATCTAGTAAAACTAAAGAATCTATTCGTTTACTAGACTGCAACGGCAATGAGGTTGCGGAGGTGGCCGACTGCTTTGCTCGTCAGTTTTCTTCTTTTTTTGGAATTAGCGGTGGCAGTGATAACAGTAGCGCCCCTTGTCACCCGGGCGGTAACTCTGTTTGTTTCCAACAGGATGAGAAGATCGTGCGGACCAGTATCAAGCGGCTAAAGCCCTCGCTTTCTTGTGGACCAGATGGTATTCCTGCCGCCATTCTAAAAACGTATGCATACATATTCGTTCCTGTGTTCACTTCAATGTTTAATAACGGTCTCCGGTCTGGCACGTTCCCTCGCTCATGGAAAATCTCTCGCGTATTCCCTGTATTCAAGTCAGGCCCAAAAACTGACCCCATAAACTGTAGGCCAGTCTCGCTCCTTTGTTCTGCCTCTAAAATATTCCAGTTATCCCTTCATATGGTCTTCTCTTTCTCAATTAAACACGTCCTCATTCCTAATAAACATGGCTTCATGCGTGGTCGTTCAACTTCCACAAACCTCGCGTGCTTCATGGAGCAGGCCGTCCCAGCAATCGTTGGTAGAAGCCAGCTTGATGTGGTCTACTGTGACATGAGCAAGGCCTTTGATGTAGTCAACCGCTAGTTATTGCTTGCCAAGCTCATTCTGTTAGATGTCCACACTTCTTTGGTGGGTCTTATACGTTGCTATCTCTAGCAGCGATATTGCTATGTAAGTGTTTACGGTCAAACTGCATTCAGGTACAAAGCAACCAGTGGTGTACCCCAGGGCTCTGTTCAGGGTCCCCTTCTTTTTTCCATTTTCATTAACGATGTTGCTTCTGTAATTCAAAATTCTTCTTTTTTGTTGAATGGTGATGATATGAAAATCTTTAGAGAAGTGCGTAATATTCATGACTGTAATTATCTTCAGGCTGGTATTGCGCCATTCCATCGTTGGTGCACCAAAATGGCTTAATTTTGAACCCCTCAAAAACGAAAGTTGTCTCCTATAGTAGAAAAACTCAACAGCTGCAATACTCTTATAAAATTGCAAGCACTGCATTGCCGAGTGTGACTGAAATTCGAGACTTGGGAGTACTATTTGATTCTTCTCCGACTTTCTCTTCCCACGTTACACAAATTACCCGTCGCTCTCTTCGATGTCTGGGTGCTGTTTGCAGGTATTCTAGACAGTTTAAAGGTCCTCTTCCTTTCTTCAAGTTGTATTTGGCTCTCTGCTTACCTCTTCTCGAATACGGCTCTGTTTGGAATGGAACTTGCACGTCCAATAGTGACCGTATCGAAAGAGTTCAAAATAAGTTCCTCTTTATCTTTAGGCACCGCTTCCGTCATGTGCAAGAAGACGCTAACGGCAGTGTGCCTTTTCTGAAAAGTCTTCCTTCCCTTCAGTGTCGACGAATGCGAGCTGATATTATCTTTCTTTATAAACTTCTTCATGGGGATATTTTGTGTGACGACTTGGTTACACTTATCAATGTCAACTTGCCGAACAAACTTTTCCGAACATTTCGAATTTTTAGAACAGATGCTTTAGTAGAAGACGCTCGTCCATCTGCAGAATACAATGTGCATATAATGAATATTCTGATCGTCTTGATATATTCCAGAGCTCTTTTTCTTTGTTCTCAAACGACTTGAAAACTGCTGTAGCTTAAGTGCCTTTATGTCATTGCAAATTTATGTGCCGTATTTATTTTAGGCAAATCATGTTCTTGTTTGTTTGTTTTTCACATTTCCTGGTTTTGCGTTGCATGAATTTTTGTAGGTTTGAGTGCCAGTGCTTGTAATGCTGAGCTTCTTTCAAAGTTGAAACTTCCGAACATTTTGTTATAAAACCTTCGTGTTATGCTTATAACTTATCTCTGTCATGTTCAGTGAGTATTTCCTGTTTTTCACGTGCCTTGAACATTTCGCTGTCCGAGTGTCATTGCTTGCAACGCTAGGTCTCCTGTTTCTTTTGCTTTCTTACTTTTTTTTGCTGTTTCGCTTTCTAAGAGTACTGTAACTATCTTTACTTTATCGTTTCTTCCACGCATACGGTTTTGTGTGTTGTGTTGTCTTGACTTTAGTTTGTTTTTATGTATGTTTTGTATATGGTGTACCAGGCACCGAAAATAAAGGTTGATTGATTATTATTGTTATTATTATTATTATTATTATTAATATTATTTGTGCCAAGATGGCGCCTAGCACAGATGTCTGCGTGCTGTGCTCCGCTGTTTTTTACGGCAGGCAGGAGTATTTTCGATGCACATCGTGCAAAAAACGTGCGCACTACAAATGTATTCAGCTGCCCGACATGGAGCTGCAAGCTGTGAAGACTGGTGAGAGGCCCTTCCAGTGTAATCTGCGCCTGTGTTCGGCGTCGGGGGTGGTGAGTAGGCCTAGTACGATTTCATACAGGAGAGCCTGCCGGCCACGCAGCCACCCGATCCTGAGAACAGCGCTCCTCGACCAGGCGACCTTGGAGGGGACGCGACCGACATCCGCGAAATGCTGCGCCACGCTCTCGAGGGCCTTTCATTCCTGACGGACGAGGTGGCAAAGCTACGAGAGGCCAACGATCGCCTGAGCAGGGCGAACGCGCGTGCTTTCGCCCAGCAGTCAGGTATAATTGCTTCTCTGCGGGCGGAGGTTCGCAGCCTTCGAGGGGAGCGGCTCCAGCGGTTACTGCGGGCCGGTCCCTCGCCTCCCGAGCTGCCTGACCCCCTTTGTTCACTCCATAATGTTCACTCCGAGCAGCTCGATATCTTTCAGCGTCCTCTTCGGGAGTTTTTGGCGTGGTTGTCAGCTCTGACACACTAGGTTCATCTTGGCAGTTCTCTTTTTCTTCACTTATCGTCCTTACGTGTGCATTGACTTCACCGAGCTTGTTCTTGTTCCTGGTTAGTCGTGTATTTTGCTGATACTGCGACTTTATTATCGTAGTATTTTTCTTTTTCTGCCGTTTTTATCATTAAAAGTTGCCATAGTCACTTCATGCGTCCATTTGAAACTGAAAATGCACGCTTCCCGAATCATGTAAAAACTTTCTTCTTTTCACCCACCCTTCCGTATAGTTACGCTTATTGTAAGATGTCTTCTTGCAACTGACCAGACATTACAGTTTCTATTGATTGTGTAATGTTGCCTAAAATTTCACTATGGTATTTTTATTCTTCTTTGAAGTTGTAGTTTCTTCTTATTTTTTGCTTACTCACTGTTCTTTTGCCAGCTGTTGATGCATTTCATTGCTGTCTTATACCTTTTCTGTGCGCCAGCACGACTTGATTGTGTAAAGTCGGTTGGATTGCACTATTTTATTTCTATTCTTCTTTGCCGTTTTTTGTAGGTATTTCTTTCTCTCTTTGTTTTTGCTCACTGAATGTTTATTAGCAAATTGTTGATGCACTACAGTGCTAAATTTTCCCCTCCGAGTGCTCCAGCACGAAGGCCTGCGCTGTTCCTGGGCACTATAATAAACATTGATTGATTGATTGATTGATTGATTATGTGTACCAGCACCAAGGCCTCACGGCTGTTCCTGGGCACAATAAATATACATGATTGATTGATTGATTGATTGATTGATTATTATCGCCTGCGAAGTACCCGACGGTTGTTCCGTTTGAAGCTTCCGTGATCCCCTCAACCTCCGACAACCCCTCGCCCTCTGACACGCCTCGAGACACCGAGACCAGTCCTGTTTGCCCTACACCGCCAGCTCGTCAATCCCCTTCGGAGCAACGCGTTGACGATCCTGCCCGACCCCCTTTGAGAACAATTGCCACAAAGGGTGAAAAGAATACAAAGAACGGAAACAGGCCTGCATTCCTTGGAGCCATGGAGTCGTGTGCACTGTCGGTGGTTGAGCTGCCGCAGCGTCAAAGGGCACTTTTTGTTTCAAAGTTGAGCCCTTACACTGCCACTGCTGACCTCAAGAAGCACATCGAATCTCAAAATATTTGTCCTCTTTCCTGCCGGCGGCTGAAAATAAAATATTTGTCGCACTCCTCATTCTACGTCACGGTTGGCTTAGAAAACATGAAACGTCTGAACGACCCCTCAATGTGGCCGCGTGGCTGCATTTTCAAGCCTTTCCTTGGGAGTCTACATGATGATATGCTCCATCTTTCAGAGTCTGTAATTGACAGTGGAGGTGTGTAATTTGGACATCTTTTACCAAAACGCTCGTGGTCTGTGAACTAAGCCAGCTTAATTCTTAGCTAATGTTATTTCGTCTTCGTCTCCTGTCATTGTGATTACCGAAACTTGGCGGTGCAATGAGATTTCCTCATCAGACTATTTTCCATCAAGTTACAACACCTTCCGCAGTGATGGTGACTTCAGTTCAAGCAAACAAAAAGGTGGTGGCGTACTTATGGCTGTAGATAATTTTTTGAGATCTGTTCGTCGAAGTGACATTTAAACTGTTCCTGAATCAATATGGGTCGAAATTAGCCTTGATCGCTGCGAAAAATTGCTGATTGGGTCCTTCTATGTGCCGCCTAGCATTCTCCAATCTCTTTTAGTCATATCAACTCTTCCATTGAAAATGTCATAGCTTCACAAAGGAAGCACAGGATTGTTGTTATTGGTGATTTTAATACCCCTGGTATCGACTGGAGAACACTTAAATTTTCTCATTACCCTCAATACATAGAAAATAAGTGCGGCCTGCTATTAGATATTCTTGCTTTTAATTCCCTTGAATAACATAATTCTATTGCCAATCCTTGGGGTAACATATTAGATCTGTATTTCGAGTAATCAGGCTATTGAACTGTCACTCTCTGACGTTTTTTTTGTTCGTCACGATAAATTTCACCCACCACTTAAACTAACACTCTCTCTGTCAGGGGAAAAACAGAGGTTTCAAAATAACATTACAAATCGCCCAGATTTGCTTTCAAAAAACGTGACTACGTTGGCTTACACCATGACTTATCCTCCATTGACTGGTCTATGGCAACTGAAAAAAAACCAATGTTGATGACCAAGTAGATCAGCTTACGGAACTTATCTTAATTAAGCAGTATGCGCAAATACATTCCATAATATACTCCTAAACTCCATAAATATCCCCCTGGTTCTCGTCTGAACTTATAAGTGCTCTAAAGCATAAAGATCGCGCACACAGAAAGCTTAAAAGCACTCCATCTCTCGAGCGCAAGGAAGATTTCCGATGCTTTCGAACTCTCTGTAAACGCCTATATAAACGGGATCACAGTTCACATATTGCACACTTAGAAAAAAGCGCCTCTGACAGGCCGGCTGAGTTCTGGAAGTATGTACGCAAAAGGTCTAACAAAGTTGAAGAGCCTTTAATACTACTGGACTCCAACGGAACAGAACTACAAGCCGTTGCTGACTGTTTTGCCACGCAGTTATCTTCCGTTTATAAAGCCTCTGACTCTAGCACTGCTATCGGACAACATTTGGAAATCAACACACCCAATGCTCTGTCGCTAGATGATTCGCTTATCTGTCGCTAGATCAGCGAATGCATTGAGCGCTTGAAACCATCCTTATCACGTGGTCCAGATGGTATCCCCTCAGCCATACTAAAAGCTTATAGCAGTATATTGGTCCCAGTACTGACTAGCATATTTATTAACTGTCTGATTACTCGTGTGTTGCTCGTGTGTTTCCAGTATTTAAGTCTGGCTCTAAAACTGATGTCTCGAATTATCGACCGATTTCTCTTCTCTGTGTCATGTCAAAGATTTTTGAGCTGGCCCTTTACCACATACTGTCTTTTAATGTGAAAAACTCATTGAATAATAATCAACATGGATTTTTCCCTGGCCGCTCAACCGTCACTAATCTTGCCGGTTTCATGACGCAAATATCTACACCTGTATTGAAGAGAGGACAGGTCGACACCATTTACTGTGACCTCAGCAAGGCGTTCGATGTAGTCAGTCACTCTATGCTTACGGTTAAACTTGCTCATTTTGAGGTTGACACCGCTGTTGTGAATCTATTGCATAGCTACCTTCGTAACAGATCATGTTATGTTGCCGTCACTCTCCAAACGTCCTCCTTTTACAAAGTGACCAGTGGTGTACCTCAGGGTTCGGTATTAGGCCCACTCCTCTTTTTAATGCATGTTAACAACGTTTCATCTGCCATTCGCACTTCTTTCCTTTTGAATGCAGATGATATAAAGATATTTAGAGAAATTCATTCATTTAACGAATGTCACTTGTCAGTCTGATTTGTGTTCTTTTTCAGAATGGTGTAAAAACAATAACATTTCTCTCAATATTTGAAAGACAAAAGTCATGAGTTTCCCTCGGAAATCATCTAGCGTATCTTTTTTATACTCTGTCAATTCTGGGTCTTTATGTAGGGTTTGTGAGATCAATGATCTCGGTGTTCTTTTTGATAGCACCTTGCATTTTTCAGCTCATACTAGGCGTGTTGCTATGCGGGGTCTTCGTTCTCTCGGCTGTGCTTGTAGAATATCGAGAGAATTCAGTTCTCCTATGCCACTCCGCAAATTGTACACCGCAGTATGTCTTCCTCAACTTCAGTATGCATCTGTGATTTGGAATGGCATCTCTAATTATCTAAGTAACGTGGTTGAGCGTGTCCAGAAAAAATTTCTGAGCGTTTACAACCATCGCTTCGCAAAAAATGACTCTGGCTCGTGTTCTAACACCGTTGAACTATTGTCACTGCCTTCACTTCGCTGCCGGCGAAATCGCGCCGATCTCTTCTTTCTTTTCAAGCTCGTTCATGGTACTATCTCCTGACATATACTGCTCAATAGTATAAATTTTCGGATTCCGCGGAAGCAAACAGGAGAGAGCAGGCCGTTTCTTGTGTTTACCTGCCTCTCTCAGCACTCAACCCTCAACAGGATACAAAGTCTTTAAAATGTTTATTTTTTTGACCTCGATGTTTTTGATGGGTAACAGTTATCGTTTTCCTCCAAGGTCTCTACCGTTATAAGATAACATCACACGTGCAATTTGTTCTATCCTTATCTTTTAGTTTATCTGGCGCATTGTTGTATGTATGTATGTATGTATGTATATTATCTGACTTTTCTTCATTATCATTTGCTATTTCTCATACTGGGCTAATCTACCTTTGTCCTGGCGTCCTAATATTACTGTGCGCATTGTGTCTCTGATTGTTTTGTTCAGAACAGTCATCTTGTTCTAGTGTGTTATTCTTATTTTTTTGTTTCTTTTTTGTGCGCCAGCATTAAGACCTCTCGGTTGTTCCTGGGCACGTTAAATAAATGATTGATTTATCGATTGATTATTATTATTGTGTGAAGACCCAGGGTTTTGCGACCGTCGAGTAGGTAGCGTTACAAATGCGGATAGTAGTCGGTGCTGCACTAGAGGTGTATTACGTAATTTTAGTAGGACGAAAAACACTTGCTGGAGCGTTGCATCTAGCCTAATACTTTTTTTTCATTAATCTCGCTGTAGCGCTGGATTCACGTCCAAGGGGTGATAAAGCTTCAAGATACCTCCGGCTGCCCATTTAAAGTCGGCCAACATGACCCGTCATTTCCTTCTTGCGTTTCTTTTTCAGAACGCAATTGCAGCCTCTCTTGTTTATATGCTGGTGCTCCTCCATGAAATTAGTGAACAAACCATGGGATTGGCGTTGCACAAAGCACGCAATGTCGCTGCAGACAGAGACACCGCAGTCGAGAAGCAACTTTGGGCCACTCTCAAAGAAGGCATCGACGTCCTCAATGGCATCTTTACATTAGACGGTCAGCATGAAGGTTGCGCTGGTAGGCAGTGTGACATGATCATTGGAGATCCTTACAGCAGCATGGTTTTCGGGGTTCTTCCCGGCGTCTTGCAGTGATCGGAGGAAACAGTTATCGACTTGGTTTGTAGATCAATTATTGCAGTGTTCTTCGCAAAAAAGTTCGTTTCAAGAATTTAGTCACGATAACAGTTAGGGAAAATAACGAACTGAGCAGGCCATGTCACGCCGTCTGTGGTGACGCGAAATGTGGTGCACGTTCCAGTTGGCGTAAAAAGACGGCCACCTGCTTTGCGTTGTATGAACCACCCATTTGGTGGTAACTTCCTTCAGCTTAGACGCGAATGAACCATTTTGAACTGAGTATTCGGTTCCCGTGTTTATAAGAACGACTACATCAAAGCCATCGATGTACAAGACGACGTCGGGCGCCCCGTTTCGCGAGTTCCGGGAGCACCAGGCGTCGTTTCTCGGCTTGTTCGTGTTGACGTTCAGTTTCTATGCGTTCTCGTCGTTGTCGCCGTCTTATCACGAGCAGGATCGGTCATGTCGGGTACGCGTCGCACTCTGTGGCTGTCATTGTGTACGGGAGTCAATTCAGGGATGGATCTGGTCTTCTGTCCAAGGGCATGTCGTGAATCGCGGTGTTCGGTGCGTCCTTGCGTAGTTGAAGAGTTTCTCCGCCTTTTGCAGATTCATTTCAGAACTTGCTGCTTTTATATTCATGCACACAAGCTGGGGGTTCCGCGTGGGAAGTCAGCATTGCTACGACGGTTAGGCGACAGGGTAGGGCGCCGATGCATAGGGCGCCGGCGAACGGTTGAAACGGGCTTGGCCCCGACTGGTTTGACATAGATACTCGTCGATCACACGTGGTCATTGGCCGGGTAGAGGGCTAGGTGCGTCAACAGACAAAACCACAAATTCCGATGTACTTGTATGGGAAGTGACGATAGATGCGGTCTGCCTCTCTGTGGTGGGGTAAAAGAGGGCAATTATCGGAAGTTCGCTGTCTTCCTCGTAGTCCGGAATTGGACTACGGGGTCGGGAAGGCGACAGGAGGAGATGGTACGGCGGGACCTTTCGACGACGCGTTGGAGCAGGGCGGGGATGATGAACAGCTTCAACGTGGGACGTAGCTTGTGGCTCACGGAGAGCTTCCGACGGTGTAGTTCAAAGTGCGTGTTGTAGTTGTGGGATAACGTGCACGAGGTAGGCGACTTGAGGTTGCGGGTTGTTGGTAAATGTTACCTCATTTGTTGGCATACGACGGCGCATAGGCTTCCCGCAAGTCTTCCGCCGCGAATCCAGAGGCATTGACCGGGTTCACCAACAGTGCATAGAGTGGTTGATAGTGTTGCCTCGAAGGCACGGAAGCCTCCGTCATGGAAGCCTCGGTCACGAACTCAGCGACGGTTTGAGGAGGGTTGCGAATGAGTCCGGAGAAGAGCTCTGGTATAACGACCCACATAAAAAGCGCCGCTTTTTCTCTTCTGCAATTTTCGGGTCAACTCGTCGGAACAAATCTTCATCTCCTCAACGAACACTATCACACCTCCGTTGGGTTGTTAGATTTACAGCTGTAACAATAACTGAGCTCTTTCTTCACGGACCAGAATTGTGAATGTTTTCATGAATTTTGTTTGAAAGATACCTCATGGTGTACGCCGTTCGGTGACATTAAAACCATACTCGAGCCAAATCTTCGAGTTAGAAAAACATTTGGCTCAAAGTTTCTTCATCACTCCATTTATGTGAGAGCCGGATGCGCTCCAGCGTCTCCAGCCACTCTTCCGGGTCTGCACCACGGAATCATCGGAATGATGGCGGTTCCCGAAGTTGCTGTAGAAGGACGGGTGATTGGATTGGTTGAACATGGTGTTCGTCGTGACGTCTTCCTGCTTCACTTTCTCTACTTGTAGACCGCGCTGGAGTGGGAGGCATGGCGGTCAGCAGCTGGTACGTTTGGGCTCGCTTGGTGACTTGCATTTTGTTAAGGGTCTGTGTACCCAGCACCTCTACCGGATGTCCCGAAGCCAAAGATTGCGCAGTTGGCTTGAATTAAAAAAATGTTTATTGGACCAAACCTGTGCTTCCCTAAAAACTTCAAAAAATACACAGTCGGCTAAGGAGCCGTGAACAAAATGTGACGGAAAATAGAATCGCGCGACGTCTCCTCAGCGGACATTTATCTTTCTGCATTGGTGTTTCTCGAACCTTTATATTACATCGAGAAAACTCCAGATTACTGAAGATATTTTTAAGTTAGTGGCCTTAGGGAGAAATATTGCTCTTATAAAACGAGATAATCCGTGCTGCTTAAGAAACAAAAAAAAACGAAATGGACTTTACTTGGGAACACAGCTCGGCGCAGTCATGTGGTAAAAGAGAAAAACATAAACAAATCCAATAAAAGGTTTGTGGCAATATACATACTGAAACCACGTTTGTGTGATTGTACAATGCAATGGTGTAAACTCTTTAAAAAGAAAGTATGGTGCTTAGGCAAAAGCGCAGGCCGCAAAAGGGGCATTGTGGAAGAATTAAAAATAAAACTTAGCCCAGAGGTTTTGAAGTGGGATAGTAAATTTTCAAACAACACTTCTTGGCTTACTCGTGCTTGGACCCGAAACTGTGCAACTGATCGTTCGTATATAAAAGTCTCTTCGCTATTATCGATGATTTTGTTGATGAAAATACATTGTGCACATCGCAGTAAGTCGCACTTTAATTTTTGTATTTCTTTCTAAAAAGTCATTTGGTAGCAGTGCATCGTCTGGAGTACCTCCTCTTCTGGTTCGCCTTATTTTTTCACGCATAGTTTAACCTTGTGTTACTTTTCCACACAAAGTACTGCTACCATCCGTTTGGCCGATGTATAGTCTGACCTTTTCCACGTATAAGAACACGGAACGCACAAGTGGTGGTGTTCAGGCTATGCTGTTTAGCGTCATGCTAATATTACTTTCCCCTCACTCTTCTTACAATTCCCACGGTACGGAGCAGACTTTATACGTATTATATTGTCAAGTGGTTCCACTTTTGCTCCGACCAACACGTTGAAACAACATTCCAACACGGCATTTAAACCTTCCCAACACACCGAAGTAAACATACCCCCCTCCACACCTCCAACACACCAGAACTAACCTTTCGCCCTCCAGTGCTCTCAACGAATATTGGGGTTCCTCACCCTTACGGCTGCTAGCCACCAGCTTGTGCATACCCTTCCAACCAACGCATTGTACATAATGACCCAGTATCAATAACACAGCAATTTTGATTCAATAACACAGCAACCTACCAAAAACAATTTGCTATACAGAACACAGTTTCTGCACACTAAACGACACCCATTTGCTGCCCAAACATGTCCAGCCTAAGGGGCACTATACACTCACTACGATTCCCTCTGCGAATGCATCGTACACGAGTACTCTCTATCCTCTACCCCTTCGTCTGGGTGTTTATGTTGGTCGAGCTTGTGGAGTCAGGCCAGCTTCTAACCACCTCCCGTGATATAGAGGTCGCTCCGGCCATTCGGGACTCTTCTACATAAATTCCTGGTTAAGAAAGACGATATAAAGTCTTTCTTTCGATCCCTTTTATATCGTCTTAACGATAACTTGCCCGGACACCATGATTACATTCTTTTCTCAATGGAAGCATGTTTAGTTCCGTTACGGCCATAATTGGGATGCGTATAATTTTGTTCTCTACCGCCAGAACTATACACTTAAAAAATCTCTTTCCTTAGATTTACTTTGATACAGTCACCACAGTTGCAGCACAAATTTAAAATACATTGATGAACTGAATATTACTAACACAGACTGGCCATATTTGAGCTTCAACTGGAATCCGCAGGAGGAACACTTACACAGTATATGACCTGGAAAGAAAAAGTAAAGTTAAACTACAAAAAACGTTTTTTCGCACTACAAACAAACCAGAATTTCAGAAATTTAACAAAAAATGTCATCATAATATTGCACATTTTAACACCAATTTAAAACCAAAGCCTATTGGTATTTTTTCTATAATACTAATTGTTGCGGAAAAGGCAAATAAATAATCTAGCCACTTAGGTCCAGTGCTGAATGGAAATCTCTCTATAACCCCCTAACCAATCGCATCTTTCTGTCGCCGAGTCTAATAGTATTATTCTATTTTTTTTTATTCCGTATCTGCTCCGAGGTAATGGCTTTACCCTTCCGCAACTATCTCGCGGTGGCCACTCTATTACCGTATTTTTGTTTCGTCTGACAACATTGCGTACTCAAAACGAACGATCAAGAACCGGTATTCAGAACATTGGATTGGGAACAAATGGGCGTAAGGGGTAATGTAGAATACCTCAGTAACCTCACATTTTCTGATGACGCTGCCTCACTAAGTAATTCCGGGGACGAATTGAAAGCACGATTATCGCACTGAAAACGCAGAGCACAACCCTTCATTTCAAAATTAATGTGCATAAAACCTTAGTAATCCTCAATAACCTCGGTAAAGCACAGCAGTTTGGGATGGGGGCGACACAGTGGAAGTGGCAAGCGAATACATCTACACAGGCCAAGTTGTGACCCCGGATCCCAACAATGAGGCGGATATAATTAGAAGGCTAAGAATGGGGTAGAGTGCATTCGGCAGACATTCTCAGATAATGAATAGCAGACTACCACTGTCCCTGAAGAAGAAAGTTTATGACATCTGCATCTTACCGGTACTGTTGTACGAGCGTAAAACTTGCAGTCTCACTAAAAGAATTCAACCTAAATTGAGGCAGATTCAGCCAGCAATGGAACGGAAGATGATAAGTTTACCATCAAGAACCAACGTGCGGGAAGGACATAGTGGTACAAATTTAGAAGAAAAAAAAATGGTTGTAGGTAGGGAATGTAAGGCGAAAGCAAGCGGAATGTTGGTCCTTAAGGATAACAGAATGAATACCCAGAGAAGGCACGTGCGGTAGGGGTGGAAGAACGTAAGGCGGGCAGATGAGATTATAACGTTTGACGGGGTAAATTGGTGGCAATTAGCACAAAAACCTGATAATTGAAGATTATTTGCAAATATCTTTGCCCTGCAAGGAGAGAACATATCCTGACGATGACAGGGCCTACTAAGCTTTTTCTTTGATCCACCCGATTGCGTCCTGTCTCTGAGTGTTAATCCCTTTATCGTTGCTCCATGTTATTTATTAAAAGTTAGGGGGTGGCGCTGCGGTCGCCGTGGTGAACAGACGTGTTCATATCGGCTCCGTTCTTAATGCCCGCTTTCGCAGTGCTAATTAGTTTGGATCCCGAAGATTTCATTACCAATGTGTTCGTGAAGGCATCCGCTATCACCCGATACCCGACGTTCCATCGAAGGTGCGTTTTTCATCGATTTATCGGACTTTTCCTGGTTCATCGCCACGAGGAACCGCTAAGCCTAAGCGAACCCAGGGCTCGCTAGGCCTAGCCAGCCGTTCTTCTGCCACGACAACATGGAGGGCTCCGCCGCCGCTTCGACGCACGGTTCCCAGGTTTCCCAAATGTGCGTGCAAGTAGACGGAGAAGAAATTACACCCGAGGAATTTCAGCGCTCGCCCGGATGGCTGCACATCGGCGGGCACAAGAGCCGACCACGCCGGCAAGCAACGCAGGGTGAGTCGACTTCTCGTACCGATACTCCGAGCTCTCAGCAGAAGCCGAAGTTCAACAAAAACTTCCGGACCGCAGTGATTCGGGCAGCTCGCATGCCAGCCATGCCTGCAGACGAAATTAAGATCGTCGTGCGGCCCCGCGGAGGACTCGATATTTTCAAGGCAGGAGCTGCATGCGTGGCAACCGCCATCATGGCCGCAGCAGGAATTGAGAAGGCAGATCGCGCTGAGGATATGGCGTGTCCCAATACCCAGCAGAACATTATGGTGCTCAGCACTCCGAGCGTCGAGCGAGCGGAGAAGTATGCTCGAATTCAAGCTATCAACGTCCAAGGCAAAATATACGAAGTGAGCGCTTACGGAACGACCGCCCACGACACAGTCAAGGGCGTGATTAGGGGCATAGGGCTTGAGGACAGCGAAGCCGAAATAATGCAGCAGATCGTTACTAAGTACAACCCCCTTGCCGCAGGGGCGAAGCGTATCGGGAACACGACGACAGTAATCGTTGTGTTCAACGGTACCAAGGTTCCCAGGTATGTGCGTTATGGATCCACGCTCTACCCGTGCAGTCTTTACAGGAAGCAAATAGAAGTTTGCAAAGTATGCGGCAAGGTCGGTCACAGGCGCGACGTGTGCCCCACACCAAGCGTACGTGTTTGCCTTACATGTGGCGTTTGTAATCCAAAAGAGGGCCACAAGTGTGTCCCCAAATGCAAGCTCTGCGGCGGAGAACACCCCACCGGGGATCGCTTCTGCAGAGCCAAATACAAGGTTCCATACGTCGTGCGGCGAAGGCGATGGGAACGCCGTAACGCCGAAGAACGGCAAAAACAAGCACTCGAATCAAGCTCGTTTCCACGCCTTGGACGTTCCCGCTCGCGCAGTGCTTCCCGTAGCGGATCACGCCGCGCGTCACGCAGCGCATCGCGCCATGCGTCACGCCACGCTTCCCGTAGTGCATCGCGCAGCGCATCCCGCGGCCGTGACTCATCTGACAGAGTCAGCTGGGCGGACGCAGCAAGGGGCAAAGTTAAAAGTAGCAGCGTTAGTTCGAACAGCGCCACTACTAGCCGAAGCACTCCGAGCAGCTGGCAGGCGTGGACTACCAGCCCCTACTACAAGGAACTTGAACAACTCCGCGCGACCAACGCAACGCTGGTAAAAACCACGCGTCGGCTTGCCCAAGAGCTAGCCGAGGTCAAGAAAGAACTCCAAGCCCAACAAGCCCAGCCAATCACTGCCCCACGACAGTCTAACGAGACACCTACACCCGCCGTTACCAACGAGCAGAGCACCTGCACGCCATCAGACCAAGGCACACAATCAATGGACACAGCCCAAGACGCGCCCCAGGAAGAGAAGACCACTGATCCAACTCCCAAGAAACGAGCACGCACGTCATCACAAAACCACACAGAACTGACCGAATTGGAAACTAAGCTCGAAGCAAAAATTGAAGCGATCGGTAACACGTACGCCAGCACGGCTGCCGTCACCGACCAACGATTGGCGCGACTGGAGGAGTTGATCACCACGTCCTTCCGCAACATACAAGAGCAGTTCGGCTTCATTGAACAGACTCTCAAGCCCATAGTCTGCAGCCCCATCTTTGCGGCGCAATTCGGCAACCACCCATACCTCCAAGAACAGACGCAAGCCCCAACTCCGCTACAATCATGTCCCAGCCCCAAGCCAGAATAGGATCGCTGCCGGGCCTTACGGTCTGGCAGTGGAACTGCCACAGTTACAACAACAAGAGAGCAGTGCTGCAACAACACATCGCAACAGTAAGCAAGAAACCCGACATCATCCTGCTGCAAGAAACGGCGACGGCGACCCCCACCCTCCCTGGGTATCGCGCTCACGTTAGCCCGGCGGAGGGACGAGGCGTCTGCACGTTCATCCGCAAAGGAATCACGTTCATCGAGCACCAACTCAAACACGGCCGCAGCAGGGTGGAGTACACCTTCACCGAAATCCTTCCAAGCAAACAACGGAAACGCAGCCTGTTCATCGCCAACATCTACAGTAACCCCAAGCACCACACACAGAAATTCAAGACCCTACTACACAAAGCCAGCACCCAGGCCAAAGACAACACTTTGCTGATCGGAGGGGACTTCAACGCCGCCCATCGAGCGTGGGGTTACATAAAGGACACGGCCAAGGGACGGGACCTGTTACAGGATGCCCTGGACCACAACTGTGCCTTGATAACGGACCCCGCTCATCCCACCCGCATAGGAAACTCCGTAGCACGAGACACCACACCAGACCTTACATTTATCAAGAACGACCACACGGGCAAAGCAACATGGCACAACACCGGCGTCGACCTGGGAAGCGATCACTACATCCTCGAAATTACGTTACCCAGCCTATTCCGGGGCCACACCATTGCACACAAGTGGACGGACTGGGACAGTTTCCGTAAGGGACGTCCCACGACAGCACAAGGCATCACAGACATAGAAACCTGGACGGCAGAGCTCCGCGATGCAGTGCAGTCGGCCACCAAGACCATCGAAACGGACGAGGACGTCGTTACCATGGACAGCCGCCTGGCCCATCTTATCGAGGCCAAACGTTCGATACAGGCGCGTTGGAAGCGGCAACGGCTGAACCGCAAATTGAGAAAGAAGGTGGCCGACTTAAACAGGGCCATTGAACACCACTGCAAGGTCCTGTGCCGTCAGCAGTGGAACGAAATCTGCAGCCGAGCTGATGGGCAAATACACCGCGGATGCACCTGGAATCTAATTCGGCACCTTCTAGATGAAACCAAGACCAAGTCACACCAGCGCGACCGTCTGGCCCGCCTCATGCACACCGCCACACAACATCAAGGAAAAGACGCTGTTATGAAGATCCTAGAAACCAAGTATCTGCCGGACACGCCGACGGAAACCCACCCGCCGTACAGTGGGCGGCCCAACACGTGGCTCGACCGAGATATTACCATGTCAGAGGTACGGGTAGCGCTGCACGAGCTCAATACCCGCTCGGCAGCCGGCCCTGACCTCGTTACCAACAAGATGCTGCGCAACCTCGATGATGCATCGATCGACGCCCTAACCCGTTACTTTAACGAATGCTGGCGGTCGGGCAAACTCCCTAGACAGTGGAAAACGGCAAGAACAATCCTGATCCCGAAACCGGGCAAACCACCGGACATTAGCAACCTGCGTCCCATCTCGCTCACGTCCTGCGTGGGCAAGGTGCTGGAGCACGTGTTAGCTACCCGATGGCAAGAATACTTGGAGAAGGAAGGCCTCTATCCAGACACGATGATCGGCTTCAGGCACAGACTCAGCACACAAGACGCCATGTTGCAACTAAAACAAGAAATCATCGACAACAAGACACAAGACACCAAAGTAATTCTGGGGCTCGATTTACAAAGCGCATTCGACAAAATCAAACACTCAGCCATATTAGCCGAAGTATCAAGACTCAACATGGGGGTAACGAGCTACAATTACATCGAAGACTTCTTGACCAACCGTACGGTGGAACTGCACGCCGGAGACCTCAAGCTACCTGAACGCAAGCTCGGCAGCATGGGTACACCGCAGGGTTCAGTCATCTCGCCGTTGCTGTTCAACCTCGTCATGATCGGGGTAGCGAGGGCAGTGGCGGCGACCGGCGTCCGGCACACGATCTACGCCGACGACATTACCCTGTGGGTGGCCGGCGGCACCGACGCCAGCATCGAGCAACAGCTGCAAGCGGCGGTTACCACCATCGAGCAGCACCTTGAAGGCACCGGCCTAGTGTGCTCGCCCGCCAAATCCGAGCTGTTCGTCTTCACACCTCTACGAGCGGGACGGAAACGCGCTCCGCCTCGAGAGTGCGATCACATCAAGATTGTGACTGCATCGGGGCAGCGCATTCCCGAAGTTTCCAAAATCGGGGTCCTGGGTCTGCTGTTAAACAAGAGCGGCCGCAACGACGAGACCATCAACAAGCTTACCACCAAGGTAATGGAAGCCATCTGGCTCATACACCGAGTCTCGACGCGACGGGCTGGCATGCGTGAAGACAGCCTCGTGCGCCTCGTCCAGTCCTTTGTAATCAGCCACATCGCATACGTTGCGGCCTACCTCAACTGGCACGTCACCGACAGGACCAAGATCAACACGCTGATCCGACGGGCTTACAAGACGGCTCTGGGCTTAACGGAGACCACGAGTACGGCTCGGCTCCTGCAGCTCGGCGTCCATAACACCCTAGAGGAAATAGCCGAGGCGCAGCTCACCGCGCAAATGGAGCGCCTCTCTGCCACCAAGACGGGCCGCAGTATCCTGGCGTCCCTAGGTTACAACCCGCGAGCTCCCAGCCGGCAACCGTGCGAGATCAGCGAGGAGGCGCGGGCCCACATCCACGTGGACCCCATCCCGAAGAACGTGCACCCCGAGTACAACCAAGAACGACGGCAGGCGCGGGACAAGGCCCTCACCAAGCAACACGCCCAAGACCCGCACGCCCGGTACGTAGACGCTTCGGAATACGAACGAGAAGGCTTTGCGGCAGTGGTCGTTGCGGCGGCTACCGGGACCAAGACAACGGCAGCGAGCGTGCGGTGCACAGACGCCACAGACGCCGAGGAGGTTGCCATCGCTCTGGCGATCTCCGAGGCCGAGTGTCGCACCGTGCTCAGCGACTCGAGGAACGCCGTGCGCAACTTTGCCAAGGGGCGAGTGTGCGCGCCGGCGGCCGCCATCATCGGCAAGCTCAAGCTCCAAGACCGCGGCAGCACCATCCGTATCAAGTGGTTCCCGGCTCACGCGGGCGAGTGTACATCCTCACCGAACCACAACGAGACGGCCCATTCGGCGGCGCGAGCGCTTACCCTCCGCTCCCCCGAGAGTGACCGTTCCGTGTGGTGGTTTGAAACCAAGGACCGAATGACCAGTTATAGCGAAGTTACCAAGTGTTATCGCCTAGCTCGACGGACAATGCCGCCTCTCCACCCGGCACTCAGTCGGGAGGAGGCCGTTATCTTAAGGCAGATACAGACCGGGTCACTCCCCGCCCCGGCAGTGCTACACGTGCTTCACCCAGAACTCTATCCGAGTGGTATGTGCAGTGTTTGTGCAGTGGGTTTGGCGGATCAATGGCACATCATGTGGGACTGCGCCAGGTTCCCGACTGAAGCTACCTCCAGGACATACCCACCCGAACTTCAAAGTGCAGTGCAGTCTACAGACAAGGACACTCAACTATGGGCCGTCCAGCAGGCCCGGGGTGCGCTCGAAAAGCACAAGCCTCACGACCCGCCGCAAACGGGCCGAACTGGGGTATTGCAGAGTAGGGCATAACCCCGGGTCGACGCTTGGCCAACGTCACGACGAGTTAAACCGTCGGTTGCCGGCATCAATAAAGTTATTCCTACCTACCTACCTACCTATTAAAAGTTACGTTTCGTTACTGTTGACTATTCGGGTGCTATCTCTTCATTGCTTTGTAATGAGCAGCAAAAACCGGTCACGCTTTCCATCGTCTCTTAATATTACCTGAGAAACTCTGAGCCATGGAGGAAAGAAAATTTCCTCCCACACCTCCCAGCCATCGCCCCCTGTATGTCCCAGCAACCTAATCTAAAAACACGCTACTTAAAACCAAAGCTGTTCTGTTTCACGTCTTTTTGCCTCACAACACAATTATCCTAACAAAAATTGCACCAGCGAACTCCTAGCTTGAGCATTATCGTCTGCAGTAGGTATGCGGTAGCAATTAGATAATCGACACTGTTCGCCTTTTGCGCAAAGAAAGGCTCTGCTTAAATGTATCAGCAGCTTCTCGACGTAGTTTTAATGAGTCAAGAAAATTTCGTCATTCTTGCGTGTTTCGCTTTGTTTACAAAGCAAGAAACGCAAATGCTTGCGGAGTTGTTAACTAACTAACTAACTAAATAACGGCCTGACTGACTGACTGACTGACTGACTGACTGACTGACTGACTGCATTGGCTTACTTGCACGAATGCTTTGCTCTGTGGACAGCCAATGCACTCGCCATTTGTACAAGTGCGGCACGCACACACACAGCTGGCTGGCACCGCATCTTTTCAAAGTGCTACGAGTTGTGCCGCGCATCCGCCAGATGGCACCACGGGTCCCGCGACCGAGAGAAGACGCAGTGAAACATCCCCCTCGCGAGGGGCACGATCAAATGTAGAGCATTTCCGGGGGCGCACGACGTTAAGTAGTTTGCGTTACGTTAATGTTGTTGCACTTGTGGCAACTGCTGACGAGAGAGCGCTCGTCAGCAGTAATTTGAATGAGTAAACGATATAAGGCGCGTTCGTAGCGTCCCATTCTGTGTCGGATTTGTGGCGCAGTGGGTAGAGCACCATGTACATTGCGTTCCGCCCGCAGGGTCGAGGGATCGAAACCGGGCGCCGGATAGTATTTTTTTTATATAGTAGGGACAACGACGGTGCGGACTACGGATATCAACGCGGGTGACATCGTGAGTTACTGAAATGCTCTGCATATAAAATGCATCGGCTCTATACCAATTTGTGCTTTGACACGGGAGCAATACTTTTTATATTTAGCAGTTTTTCCGAGAGCACTACAACACGCACCAATTCGGTGCAGGATTAAATCCTCGGGGATTAATTCGCGACTGCGGAAATGTTCTTAATCACGGCGATCACGGCGCACGGGCATAGGTCGCTCCTCGCGGCCGTGGCAGTGGCTCGTGTGCCGCCTCTGGAATCGCGCGACTGTGTGTGTGTGTCTCCTTTCTCCGTCGCATTCCGCGACATTGTGGTGTCGGCAAACCCGGAAGATTGAGGGACTAGCAGATTCGACTCGACGCGGCACAGACGCCGAGGTACGATAGGCTAGCGATTGCTTTGCATCAAGCTGATTCGGGTAGCCCCGTCCTCGAATGCTGCTCGCACCTCGTGCTCGTGCTGGAGCCACCTGGTCCAATTCCTCCGAAGAAGTTATCTGTTCGCAATTATTTACCGGACGTTTACATAGACATTGTCCCAGTACGTGCCCTTATTGACAATGCAGCCCACATTTTTGTAATCAACACTAATAACCCCCGCTCTCTGCGGCACGTCCTCACATCTGCCTCACATAGTGTTGTACTTGTTGCATGCGTACGTGTCCGACCTGCCGTCGCCAGGCTACCCACTGCTCATGTAAAACGTTACGGCCAGCAAATTCCCGTCCTGGTTACTCTCCTTAAAAAGTGTCCCCATGACGTTGTGCTCGGGCTTGACTTCTTATGAAAACAAGCTGCTTTCATACACTCCCCCTCTTGTGTCCGCAGTTTAGGTCTCCACTGTTCAACAGGTGAAAATCCAGGGCCACGCTTTTATTGCGACACCTAAGTCATTCGGCAACGACCGTACACTAGGGCCCTAGTCAGCAGCGCCACCCGTACAGAATGGTCACTACGTCCTTTCGGCGATCTGCAGAGGGCTTATGGAGAACGACGCACTCTTCCCCATACTGTAGTAACAATAGCTGATGATGTGATCAGCCTCACTTTTGTGAACCTTGACCTGTCAACGCAAGCTAATGAATATCTAAATCTTAATCATATTTCTTTTTGGTTCAAACATCCACGCCTGGGATCTGTTTTTGATATCCTTGGCTGCACAAACATGTCTACTACTTAACGCAGGAAAGATTGCTGCTTTTGAAATCTCGCTGTTCCCTTTGGCATATGATTTGCGGCTCGACAACTCTTGTGATAGCACTGCGCAGTTAATATGCGAAGACAAAGTTTTGGCATAGAAGACAGCCAGTTTACATTTACTGAAGAGGCCTGTCGAATCAGGAGTACAGAAACGCGACTGGGGTGTATGTTCTGGAGTTGTAGCGAAAAGAACAAAACATTATGTTTTAGCCGAACACCCCGTTAATTATTACAACTCAGAGTTAGAATTTATCTAAGTTTGTTTATTGCTCATCAATGAAATAATTTTTACAGGCTGCACCAAAATGCTTCCATCATTCCATGCAGTACAGACCCCCTCGTGTAAAAATAACATTGTCAAACAGAGCATGCAATTTTAAACAAATATTGCTTTATTCCATCAACATGTTGTTTTCTTCACGTTTCCAATATTATCGTAGATTTACATTGTACACAACCGATTTACATTGAGTGAGATCAACCAATTTTAAGAAAGATTGTGTTAATGCAGGAAAGTTTAGTTTTTTGCACGATTGTAACATTGAGACTTTCACTTTTTTGCTTACTACGAGAGGGATTTACAAGCTGGTATCAGTTTTTTCAGGGTAAAATAACGCTCGTAGAGTTGACCCAGAGCGAAATATTTGGTCAAGGTTTGTTTGAGAGGTTGTGTAAAGTGTGCATGCTGTGTAGATGCGTCGTAGAACTCAGTAATGTATTAAGAATTCATAACCATTATGTGTAATTCTGAGTGGTTCATTACTATCAAAAGTAGAGCACGATTCCGCTGGAGCTTCAGCGAGTGCTAGAATTTACTTGATTTTGCAAAGAGCCATTCCAAAAATTAATATTACCACGGGCTCTCCGTCGTCACAGAGATAGCCGAAAATATCAGGCAATTATTTCCATGAAGCTGGAGAGCAGCGAATGTTACAAGTTTTGCTCTGTTACAAGTTTGGCTCATACCAACCCCCAAGCCGGTTGGTACAATGCCAATGGCCTAACGTTTGGGGTGCAATCACTATTTTAAGAAACCGCCCATCTCACTGAATCCTTTTGTCCATGTCTTCTTTCTTGTGCTGCTGACTCAAGCGTGCTCTGATATTATTACCTTAGTGCATGCACATGCACAAATCTTGTTTTACTGGATCATTATCGTGTTGTTTTGATTCGCTCGTTATGTTTCGAAGGAGCTATCTTTTTTGAATGGTATCAGCGGACAAATGTACACAAGTATTTCCTCCTAGAGTAAGTGCCATTGTATAAATATCTTCAGAAGGGATAAGCAATACTTATAATGCGGATCTTCACCATGCCGCAGTAAAGAAAGATTCAGAAGATATCAAATAAGAAATGCCCATGTCGAAATTCGTTAAAGCTCTCACAGGTTTTTGGGCAACCATTGCATGTTTCTAAGGCGGCCAGTTGCGTTAGTAAAGTACCACTAGGCTATTCTAAAACTCTACCAGGAGAGCATGTCTTCGATGCCTTATTGAAAGGAAAACTGTTTATGGCTGGAGATATTTCAAGCAATCCGGACAAGGAAATTTCTGTACTATTTTACTGTGCGTTAATATTATTCATATATGAACAATTTCAATCATTCGAGGAATAACCTCAATTTTGTACAATTCCTATTTCAGCAAAATATAAAGTGGGCAATTTTATTGGGAAAAAACACAAGTGTATATGCCAAAAAAAAACTTTCTTCGCCGATGTTCTTCCTGGCAATATGATGGACACTCTTGACACACCTACGCCACAAGAAATATTTTCTTGTGGTTTAGGGGAGTGTCATTCGGTTTTCAGTAAGTGGAGACTAAATCCCTACTGATTAGAGCAACTAATTTGTTTATTTTTTATTTTATAAAACAATTTGGCTTACGATGCGCGTACCTTTCACCGGCGAATACAAGCCACGCACTTTTTTCCAAACTATTTGTGATTGCTTCATCTTTTTTGTAATTCTTCAGGCATCACCTAAGTTTACATAATTAAACTCGATGATTACCGCTCCGGGGGCAAAAACACAACGAACGAATTATTTCCCTTTTTTCCGTAACGTATGACGTCGGGATCAGACATGTGATAGCAATATTTTCTTGAAGTGCCGTGGAAATGAGAAGTACAGGAAGTGGTATACGTAATAAAAATATAAAACATATTTTTGTAACTGATCCGAGTACATGTACATAAGTACAAGAGTACTTCTACATGTCACTGGACTAAACTTGCATGCGAGTACACATAGCTGAGGCGTCCTCAAACTCTGGGTCTAACTTCTGAAGGCTCCAGTACACATAACCATTTCAACGATTTGAGGCCGCATTCTTTTCTTAAAACATGACTCACTCAGGATTCCGTGCATGAAGGTGTGTCCCCTACTTTCTACGCGACAGGTAATTCATCTCTAACCTTTGGAATAAACGCGACAATCCTAGCTCCGACAAGACGTCTTGAATTTTCGGGATATTTTTGCGTAACATGCTTAGATGAGAACGCTGGTTTTTTCCTTTAACTGCCTTCACAAAACTTTAAATTTTCTCTTTTTGGAATGCTGCAAGTGTTTTTATATTTCGTGTATTTCCATTGCATATTTTTGCAAAATCAGTGCAATAGGAGCGCGCATTCGAGGTGTCTCTTGCTTCGTCGGTCGGTTCACTCTCTCCTAATGTTTTGTTTCCGACTACCTTTCGCCGCACCTCTACCCCTAGTGATGTCATGTGCATTGGTGTGTTTCTCCAGAGACGACTCCTCTTTTCTCCAGCGGCGACGTTTACACGTCGTATTTCGAACGCTCTACGTCCAATTGTCGTATTTTAGAACCCTCTTCCACAGCAGCTGCTTAACTTGACTAGCGCGCATTCCGTTCCTCTCCTAAGAAGCGCACTACGGTGGTGATGTTTTACTCTTGGTTAGCGCTCAAGATTTTTGAACCATTGATTTGAACAGCGTTGATGTTTATGCGCGCAACAACATTCCGTCACACCAAAAACATTCGAAGTGTGGTGAGGATGCCAGGAGCCCAAAGAAGGGTCTCTAGACGGCGGTTAGCAATGTGGTGAGTGAGGTACCAGGCATTCAAATTGGGACAACCTGTACGATGTGAAACTGAAAACCTGTCCACTGGGCCATTCCCAATGCCCGAGCGATGAGATTTTCGGAGCGCCAAGGAACAATATCATGTAAAGCCAATTGGGGAAAAAAACGCTCCTGTGGTCGGAATACCGCCTGTGTTCGTCGAGCATAAAACTGGCCTCTATGCGTCTCAGCTATCTTCGCGTTTTGGGGCCACAGCCTCTCCTAGCGGTTAGTTGTGGCTAGGGACTTCGCCGCAAGATACAGCGCCTGCTAAGAAGGTGCATTTTAGAAGAGGGTTGAAAGTCGCTGGACAAAATAATCCCGGTGTGCCAGTAGTGGGAACATTCAGTTAAGTTCTGAAAAAATTCTAAGTGTAATTTTGGGGTTTGTGACAAAGAGTGGGGGGCCAGAAGCTCGATTTTTCTTCAGCCTTTTAACCTTATTGCAAGCTGCACCATATGCTTTTTTTATTTTTTTCCGTCTGTCACATGCTCTAATAAAACAATGAAACCATTCGCACAAAAATGCCTCCAATGCACTATCCGTCATGCACCCGAGCTGGAAGAAATGACTTATAAAAGTACCCAAAATATTATTTGTTGTAATTTTAAACTAAATAAGGCAATGTTACAAACGAAAAACTAGGACGGAATTTTTCCACACAGCGACCAGCATTTGGAAGAAACGGTGACTTTCAAAACACATCCAAAAGCCCTTAGAAAAAATTTACAACCTTTCTGTAGCCGCCGATTGCTGTTTATGAATACATTATTACAGAAGCTTTGCAATTACTTCTTTCACGTATTGTGTGAAGTGTGTTATTCAAATTGCCAAAAACAAATAGGACATTGTTTCTCTTAAACAATGGTTGAAATAAAAGGAGGTGACGGGTAACTACTGAGGGAGGAAAGCCTATATAAGCCTATACAAGCCTATAATATACATCGATTTCAACTTACTGGCAAATTTGTATTCCGACTCCCCGTCCCAAAAATGAAAAGTTGGACGGCCAATCTCAACCAAATTTGAGTGCAGGTTCCTTGTTTTACGGGACATTACATGGGGTAACTTTTTGAGTAGGGTTCTAAACTGGTTGACGAATTTACAAGCAGGGGACTAAAGAGATCACCCATTCACATCATCAGCGACGGTCTCTTTGAAGTCTGGAATTGGTAGCAAGTTTGCACCACAGCAAGTGTATAGATGCACCATGTATAGAAACCGTTGGGTATTACTTCTAATAAGTGCTAACGTTATACAAACCGGTAGTGCAACGTTCTATTTATTCATCGATCTATTTTAGAAGACGTTCACAGATCTATTTAAGAAGACCGAAAGGCAGAGCTTCAGGTCTTCACTAGAAGCAACATCTGCTCTGCGTTATTTGGAAACAATGGTCATCATACCACTTATAATAGGTGAGCGGCAGATTCTCGCAGTCATCTCTCTAAGGTGACTGAGAGAATAATTGTCTCAAAAACAGATTGACATCTTCAATGTATCCGTTCTCAATATGTTCTGGGAAGAACCATCCAAGGATGTTGGGGCCACAATTGAGTCATTTTGGGCATCAACCACGTGAAACGTTCCGCACAGACCACGCCAGTCTGCGAGCTGACAAGAATCCGCGAAAAAAAGATCTGCCAGGTAATCAGTGAAGCATCGTGTTGGAGACAATATTCATAATTGTAACAATGGCTTTTTGACGGGCTATGGGGGAACAGCATCTAACTTTTAGATGACGTGACGCGGAAGTTATCACAGCATTTCGAACATAATATGTATCTATAGAAAACGCATTTACACTGCAAGCATTTACATTTTCGTCTGAATACATCACGTATAGAGAATATTCTAAAGTAACTGAAACCAATAGGTTAATCATTACTGCCGCATTTATTACAAATGTCCAAAAATGCGAAACAATATATATTGGACACGGACGAAAAGGCATCCGCAGTATTTTTTGAAAGGCACAAGACATTTACAATATTGTTGCGTTCAGCCAAACAGTCATGTAATTTCTGTTTGCGCAGGAAGGAAAACTATATAACCTTATACGCTCAAGAAATGTCAGGGAGCGCAAGAACTCTAGGCTTGGCCACTATTGCAACCTCAGTACACGCACACACTGTTCATTTTGGTGTTTGGAGGTTCTTTAAACGGTGGGTAAAGCTCTATAAATCATCTGAACAAGGAGATTGGCTTTGCTGGACTGAGGTGATCTACAGTCAAGCGGGCCTTTTTTCATTTCACTAATTCAATGCTTCGATGCAATTTTGTTACACGCAGTTTGTGATTTTTTTGTTTTCGTTTTTTTATATTGCAGTTCAAGCCTTCATACCTTACAACCGGGCACAGTATTGTGAGGGATAATATTTCAAAGAAGGGGGCGTTCCACGCTGATTCCGGCGCAACCTGGCAGAGAGTTTTTTGCGCTAGTTATTAAGGCCCTCAATATTTTTCTGTGATAGCTCTCCGTGCTTCAATTGTGTTTACGGGCAGCGTATGATAGTTGTTTTCGCGAAATCTTCAGTTTCCGAGTTGCAAAGAGAAAAGCTTAGAAAGTTGGCGCAGTGTTGTGAAGAAATGTATTTCCCTTAAAGGTACATTCAGCCCGCATTCGTGGACTGACTGCTGGTTTTTTTATGCTTGTTTTAGTGCCCTGTTTATTTCCCCGCATTTGCGATGCTTCGTTAATATGTCGAAGGATATTTATTGCACAATAGTTATATTAACGGGTATTTTTCGTAGCCCAGTTAGAGTCCCTCGAGCTTAGCAACGCAGCCATGTTTTGTGAGGGGTGATTAAAACCCGGAAGTGCACGTTTCTCTCACATTCCAGTGCTCAAAGCCTGAGAATATTTAGTGGTGAGTAACTGAGTTTAGGCGATTAAAACATAGTAAACCAGCGAATTTTCGCGCAAGATAATATTTTTAGGAATGGTTCATTCCTCGAGCATAACTGCATGAGAGTGAGTTGTGCTTGCTTTGGCTTCCTGTTTTTGCTCGCGTTTGCTAAGCTAGGTTACAATGCCCTTGCACGCTGTGTATGATCATTGAGTTCGCATGATTCCAAGGAGCATATTTCAAAGCATGAAGCAGAATAAATAGCGGAGTATTGTGAGGAATGATGTTATGCCGGAAACAAGGGTTGCTCACTCGATCCCACGCTGGCTATCCGATATTGTGTGCATGCTTTTAAGGCCCTCCCTTCGATGTGTACATGCTTTAGGACCTCCCGCCTATGCGACGATTGTTTATAATGTCGACAAAAGCAGTGTACGATTGTTTTGTTTGCGAGTTTTTTCAGTAGCCGAATTCAAGTCCCTAAAGCTTAGCAGCGGAGTATTCGCTAAAGCAGCGGAGTAATCGGAGACATCTTCTTTATTTACCGCGATTTCTGCGTGGTTGCAGTGTATTCGCGTGAAGCGTTTGAATATGTTGTGTGCGGTTAGCACAGCGCCGAGGTCAAGCACACAGACCTTGGAAAAGCGGTGGAAAATTGTGAGCAATACACTTTAACCCGAAAAGGCGCGTTCCTTGCTTGTTCGCGTGCTCACTGCACGGAATTAGCACTGCTTGTTTTCTTTCCTTCGCCTGCTGCGCAGGCTTGTCCTTACTAAATGGGCTGATTATTCTGTGGGATAATCTTTATTACGAACAGGCGAGTTCCTCACTCACTTTCACGATTGATGTCTGAGCGTACAACGTCCTTGCTTTGGGGTTCTCTTTAATTTGCTTCATTCACCCTCTTCGTTTGAATGTTGTCGATTGCTGTGAATGATTTTTGTAATGGTGGGTTTCTCAGTGGGCGGGCTCAAGTGCTAGGTCTAAGCCGGCTATTGAGAAGAATAATAATTAAGCCTGAACGGGGCTTTCGTCGCCTGTTTGCACGAAGACAGCCTCGCAGTGTGTTAGAAATTTTGGGGGAGCCGTCTTTATTTCTTGGAATTTCCGAACATTGGTTACAATATCTTCGCCTTCAGTATACAATTGTTATTTCGAGGGTTTCCAGTAGACGTCTTCAACCGCCTAGACCTTAGGAGAGCGGTGCAGTATTGTGAGGGATAATATCTACCCCGAAAGTGTGCGTTCGTCCGTCATTCCTGCGGTGACTTCCCGGAGTGTGTAATGCTTCATTTTGAGTCCCTCTGGTTTTTCGCATTTTCGGTGCTTGATTGCGGTGTCTGCAGTGTATGATTCTTGTGCTCACGTATTTGTCAGATCCATAGTTCCAGATATTCTAGCTTACCAAAGCAGCGGAGGATTTTCCGGGATAATTATGAACCCAGAAGAATTCATTCCCGTATAATTTCAAGTATGTCATAATTTCAAGTAAGTCATTTCAAGTATGGCCCTGTTTTCTATTTTCTTGTGTTTGCGCCGCTTCCTGGCTATGCCACCGCATGCACTGAATGATTTATGTGTTCGGAGATTTCTCAGAAACAGGGTTAAGGCGCCTTCAGCTTAGGAATGTGGCGGAGTAGTGTACTGAAAAATATTGAACCAGCAAATGCGCGTTATTCCCACGTGTTTACTCTGAATGCCTGAGAGTAGGTTATGCTTCCTTGAAAGACACTCTTTATATTCGTGCATTCGTGCTGCTTGGTTTAAATACATGTGCGGGCAGTTCACCATTGTTCTCTTTACGTATTTCGGAGTGGCCCACTTCTAGCACCTAAAGATTTCGATACCACACAATATGGGAGCAATAATATTTACGTGAGCAGGGCGTGTTCTTCGCTCCGTCTCAGGCTGAGTGCTTGAGATAATTTTATGTATTCTTTTGTGGCCCCTTTTTAATTTCTGGCAGTCTAGACGCCGGGTTGCATTGTGGTCGCGTGCCGTGTACGATGATTGTGTAGGAGGGTTTCTGAGTAGCTAAGTTCAAAAGAACAGAGCTCAAGAATGCGGTAGAGATTTTCTAAGGATAATTTATCATGCAAAATGGAGTATTCCTCACTCATTCCCACGCTGACTTCCTGCTAGTATGCTGTCTTTACTTCTGGGGCCCTCTTCATTATTTTCCAGTGTTTGCACTGCTGGTTGCTATGTTGTCGCGTGTAGTCTTTTGTTGAACCCGGGCTTCTGAGTAGGCTAGTTCAAATACCCCTACCTTAGCAAACCAGCGGAGTAATTTTACAAATAATATTTAGTCTTAAGGGCCCGTTCCTCGCGCATTCCCGCGCTTACTACTTTAGAGCATGTTGTACTCTTTTGGTGCCATCTTGTTTTTTCGGCCATTCCCAGATTAGGTTGCAATGTCGTCGCGTGCAGATCCCAGTTGTGGCGTTCACGGGTTTGTCAGTAGCCGAGTTCAACCACCTGGAGCTAAGAAATGCGGGAGGGTATTGTGAAGGATGTATCCCCTGGGTCGGGGTTTCCTCGCTAGATCGAACGCTGACTGCACGGAGTGTATTATGCTTGGTTTTCTGTTCCTTTGTATCCTGCATTTGCATAACCTATATCAATGTCGTCTGCAGTGCATGATTGTTGTTTTAGTAGTTTTATTTCTACTCAAATTAGGGATATTTTAGCTTTGCACCGCAGCAGAGCAATAAGAGGAATAATATTTATTATTGTCACAGAACAGCTGGAAGAAGACGATGAGGGCAGCTACGGCTATGTGCCGTTTGGGCTGAACTTTAGAAGAGGACGAAGGGCTTTCAGCGACCGGTCTCTGTACTTTCTAGCTGGCATTGCTAAGCATTGTAATTTCAATCAATACACTGTATTTGCGTGTTTCTGCCTCGTAACATCTTGGCGGAGGTTGCGGGCTTTTCCCATTTACCACGGAACTCCGCAGCGGTCGTCAAATTCCGCCATCCAGGATGCCTAACAGCACCGACCCTCCTTCAGGCGCTGCCATTCCCCCCATCATCGTGTCTCACCCTCGAGAACCTGGAATGTTTACCGGCAACGATGGAGTCGACGCTCAGTGGATCCGTATGTTCTAGTGGTCAGCCGACTTAACAGGTAGGATTCCACAGTAATGTTTGCCAATGCTGCTTGTTGCCTGAAAGGCACAGCACTGACATGGTACGCCAACTACGAAGAGACATTGACCAGCTGGGACGTCTTCAAGGAGAAGCTACGGGCAGCGTTTGGATACCCTCCTCAACATAAGCTTGCCGCCAAGAACGACCTCGCGTCTCATGTCCAGAGTTCAACCGAATCGTACACTGCATATATTCACGACGTACTTGCTCTGTGTGTCAAGATTGCCCGGGCAATGCCTGAGGAAGAAAAGGTTGGGTACATCTTAAAAGGCATCGCGGACGACGCTTTCAATTTACTATTTTTCAAGAACAGCTTAAACGTCGATAACATCATTGCAGAGTGCCGACGCTTGGAGCAACCCAAAAGCCGCTGTAATGCCATAAACTTCGTCCGGCTTCTGAATACGGCCGCTACTTCATTCTGCGACGATGTGCTGCTTCTCCCACGCGACATAACCCCACCAGCCCCCCCCCCCCCCCTGTAACGCTCACCAGAATAATTCGTCGAGAAATTGAGGCCATGTCGCCATCCAAGCTCACAACACCAAGCGATGACAGGCCATTCATTTTTGTTGTCCAAGCTGTCGTTCGCCAAGAACTTTACAACTTGGCCTTCGCCCGGTTTGCGCCATGAATCATCAGGACGTCGACCCGGTTGTGCAAAGCCCCGCACCCATATATCATACCACGCCTCATCGTTTCCGCAATCCGGCTGCCTGACGGACCCCTGACGACCGTCCGATTTGCTTTTGTTGCCATCGTATCGGACACGTCTCCCGTTACTGCTGCAATCGCCCTTACGACGCTGTCCGTACTTTGTACTACACTTCCCGACGACCTGAGAATGTTCCCGACGATTTTCACACGATCGTGATACCAACAGTGCCGACGCGCCTGCTTCGTTCACCATACTTAGCCGTTCATCCCCGCGTCCTCAAAGCCAGTACCTGTCCCCCGAAGCTCGCCGTCCGACGTAGCCGTCCCGCCCCGGCCGCCTCTTCCCGGAAAACTAGATCGTGCAGCTCTAAGTGGTGATGGTGCACCGACGACCCCGACCGAAATTCCTCTGCCCGCTTTACCTACACCTTGCAAGCTTCTTGATGTCCTTGTTGATGGACTTCCTATCCAGGCGCTGATTGACTCGGGCGCGAACATATCTGTGATAAGTGCAAACCTTTCCAGCCGACTCAAGAAAATGTTCCCTCCTGCCCCTTCCCGTGTTCTTCATTTTGCTGATGGAACTTCCCCTATTGTTGTCGGTATGCGTACAGCCCGCGTCACCATCACCGATCACCCAGTCCCCACTTTGTTTACTGTTTTGCCCCACTGCGCTCATGACCTCGATCTTGGCCTTGATTTTCTTTCTGAACATTCTGCGCTTATCGACTGTTCGGAAGGCGCCATCAGCTTTGATCTACCTTCCCCCAAAACTGTGCCCGGGGAAGTGCAATGTTTCTTACATTCGACAGAGTTCATCCGTCTCACCCCAAGCGCTGCTACTTATGTCCTGCTTTCTACATCGCCTCCTCCTCCCGACGGGGACTACTTCCTTGCCCCACAAACTGACGCTCTACTCAGCTGAGACGTGGCCCTTCCGCAAACCATGGGGCGTTTTTGCACCAACCACACTACTCTACCTTTGCTCAATTTTGGCGCTTGTCCGCAAATTATTCCTGGTGACATGACCATCGCGATGGCTTACCCATTTGGCCAGGGCGACCTCTTGACCCTACCTTCTGCCTCGCCCGCTTCCGCTGCCGGTTCCTGCACCTCCCCTTCACCTAAAAATGCATTCAAAACAATGATGGCACCCGATCTGTCGCACGAGAATACTGCAGCCCTTTATCACCTCCTGCTCTCTTAAAGCGCCATTTTTGACTTTGGCATTCGCCCTTTCGGCCAGAGAAGTGTCGTCAAGCACCGTATTCACACGGGTGACGCCCGCCCGATCCACCGCCGGCCATACCGCGTATCCGCCACTGTACGTGGAATTATACAGACGAAGTCGACAAAATGCTCGCTAAGGATATCATCTCTTGCAGCCCTCGGGCGTCACCGGTAGTACTGGTTAAAAAAACGACAACACGTGGCGTTTTAGCGTCGATTACCGTCACCTGAACCACATAACAAAAAAGGACGTGTACATTCTTCCTCTAATTGACGACGCCCTTTATTGCCTCCACGGAGCAAACTATTTTTCTTCCATCGGCCTACGTTCCGGTTATTGCCAAATCGCCGTGGATGAAATGGACCGATAAAAAACCGCCTTTATTACACCGGATGGTCTCTACCAATTTATGGTAATGTCTTTCCGCCTATGTAACGCGCCTGCCACGTGCGAAAGAATGATGGACGCTCTCCTTCACGGCCTTAAATGAACCACCTGCTTGTGCTACCTCGATGACGTCATCAATTTCTCTCTGACCTTTGAAACGCATTTAGAACGTTTATCCAGGGTCCTGTCTGTTTTCCGTCACGCAGGTGTTCAATTGAATTCATCCAAATGTCGATTCGCCCAAAGTACACTTCAAATTCTTGGTCACGACGTGGATGGCCTCGGCGTGCAGCGCGATCCAGCCAAAATCATCATCATCATCATCACCATCACCAGCCTATCTACGCCCACTGCAGGGCAAAGGCCTCTCCCATTATTCTCCAATTATCTCGGTCCTGTGCTAACTGTGACCAATTTATCCCCGCAAACTTCTTGATCTCATCTGCCCATCTAACTTTCTGCCGCCCCCTGCAACGCTTGCCTTCTCTAGGGATCCACTCTGTTACCCTTAATGACCAGCGGTAATCTTGCCTTCGCATTACATGCCCTGCCCACGTTCATTTCTTCTTCCTAATTTCTACTAATATGTCTTTAACACCAGTTTGCTCCCTGACCCACTCCGCTCTCTTCTTGTCCCTTAATGTTGCACCTATCATTTTCCGCTCCATTGCCCGCTGAGTCATTCTCAATTTAAGTTGAACCCTATTAGTGAGCCTCCAAGTTTCTGCCCCGTAGGTGAGTACCGGTAAGATGCAGCTGTAATACACTTTCTTCTTCAGCGACAATGGTAGGCTGCTATTCATTATCTGAGAATGTCTGCCATATGCACCCCACCCCATTCTGATCCTTCTAATTATCTCTGCCTCGTGGTTGGAATCTGGGGTCACAACTTGGCCTAAGAAGGTATATTCGCTTACACTTCCACTGCCTCGCCACCTATCGCAAACTGCTGTGCTATCCCGAGGTTACTGATCATTACTTTAGTTTTCTGCATATTAATTTTCAAGCCCACGGTTCTACTCTGTTCACCCAGTGCGGAAAGCATGTTTTCCAATTCGTCCCCCGAGTTACATAGCAAGGCAACGTCATCAGCAAATCTGAGGTTACTGAGGTTTTCTCCATTAACCCTTACTCCCACCTGTTTCCAATCCAACGTTCTAAATACTTCTTGTAAGCATGCTGTGAATAACATTGGAGAGATTGTGTCCCCTTGTCTGACACCCTTACTTATAGGTATTTTACTGCTGTCCATATGGAGGATGATGGTGGCTGTAGACCCATTGTAGATATCCTCTAGTATTCTTACATAATGCTCATCTACCCCCTGGTTCCGTAATGCCTGAATGACTGCTAGGGTTTCGACCGAGTCAAATGCTTTCTCATAATCTATGAAGGTTATATATAGGGGTTCGGTATACTCAGCACTCTTTTCTATCACCTGATTGATCGTGTGAATATGGTCCATTGTTGAATACCCTTTACGGAACTCTGCTTGTTCTTTAGGTTGACTGAAATCTAATGTTGCAGAGATTCGGTTAGCGATTACCTTTGTAAATACCTTGTAGTGACTGACCGGAAGCTGATCGGCCTATAATTTTTCAAGTCCTTCATGTCGCCTTTCTTAGAGATTAGGATGATGTTCGCGTTCTTTCAAGATTCCGGTACCATTGCGGTCATAAGCATTGCGTATACAGGTTTGCCATTTTTGCCATTTGCATGTATTTTGGCTGGCAAACCAGCCAAAATACATGCAGTCAAACACTTCCCCAACCGCACACCGCAAAAGACGTCAGAAGCTTTCTTGGGCTATGCTCCTCTTTCCGCCGCTTCATACAAAATTTCGCCCATATTGCCAGGCCTTTAACCGACCTCCTCAAGAAAGACGTTCCATTCACCTAGGAAGCTGCACAAGCTGAAGCCTTTTCCACGCTTATTGATAGGCTTACTACCACTCCTATTCTAGCCCACTTTGCTAGACATTTCTGCTCCAACCGCACTACGCACTAACGCCAGTAGTCACGGCATAGAAGCGGTCTTAGTGCAGCACACGTCTGGCGAAGTCCGCGTGACCGCGTACGTTAGCCGCCTTCTTTCGGTCACCGAGCGCAACTATTCCATAACCGAATGCGTGTCTCGCTCTCGCTTGGGCAGTGGCGAAGTTCCGCCCATATTTCTTTGGCCGCCCGTTTTCTGTGGTAACGGATCACCACGCCCTTTGTTGGCTGCAATCACTAAAAGATCCTACGGTCCACCTTGACAGCTGGGCTTTGCATTTGCAAGAATACTCGTTTTCAGTTGTGTACAAATCGGGACGGTTGCACCGTGATGCCGACTGTTTATCGCGTTACCCCGTGGATCCTCAAGACGTAGCCTGGAATGACACAGAGGCCTGTATTTTTTCCATCTCCGAACTGCTACAAATCGGAGTGGAACAATACCGGGACCCCTTCCTCCGATCAATAATCGATCGCCTCGGTACAAACTGCCCTGATTGAACCTCCCGGAATTACGTAGTGCAGGATGGCGCCTTATACCATCAGAACTTTCAAAACGATGGCCTAGAACGGTTGCCTGTCATACCCCCTCACGTGCGCTCCACCATCCTTGAACAACTTCATGAACATCCACTTTCTGGTCACCTTGGCGATACGCGTACATACGCTCGCGCACGCCGCTGTTTCTTTTGGCCTGGCTTGTACCGTTCGGTGAAGAACTGTGTTCAAGCTTGTGACCAGTGCCAACGGCGAAAGGTTCCATGAAAATTGCCTGCTTGACTCCTTCACCCCTTCCTATCCCTCACGAAACCTTCGCCCGCGTCGGTCTCGACCTCCTGGGGCCTTTTCCTGCATCCACTTCGGGCAACAAGTGGTTTGCGTTGTAACAGATTATGCAACACGCTACGCCATAACACGGGCCCTACCCACTAGCTGCGCAACTGACGTCGCTGACTTCTTTCTTTACGACGTCATCCAGCATCATGGAGCACCTCGACAGCTCTCGACCGATCGGGGCCGCAATTTCCTCTCTAAAGTCATTGCCGACATTCCTCATTCCTGTTCTACTAAGCATAAATTGAATACCGCTTACCACCCTCAAACGAACGGCCTCACGGAGCGACTAAACCGCACGGTGCTCAACAGGCTTTCTATGTACGTTTCCTCCGAACACCGGGATTTGGATGCCGCCTTGCCATTTTTAACCTTCGCCTACGATTCCTCCCGCGATGAAACAGCTGGTTACACACCTTTCTACTTGCTCTTAGGCAGGTAACCCGCTTTACCCTTGGATACCTTTGTCTCCCCTGCCTCAACTCCTAGTCAGTACGTGAGCGACGCCATCGCACAGCCTGATCTCGCTCGTCAGATCGCTCGCACACGCCTCACTTCGTCACAAGCATTCCAGAAGTCCCTATATGATCGCCACCACGTCGATGTCGAGTTCTATCCAGGTTCATTGGTGCAACTGTGGTCACCCCAGCGTCATGTAGGACTTTCGACCAAACTACTTTCTCCTTGCACCGGCCCTTATCTCGTGTTGCGCCGCGTAACGACGTAAGGTACGAAATCACGCCGTTCACATCTTCATCTGCCCAGCCTCACACGGACCTTGTTTACGTGGCGCGGCTCAAGCCTTACCACCCCAACACCTAAACGTTATCTCCCCAGACGCCGTGGCGGCATCTTCCCACCGGCGCGGGGGGGGGGGGGGGGGTGTTGTGTCACGGAACAGTTGGAAGAAGACGATGAGGGCAGCTACGGCTATGTGCCCTTTGGGCTGAACTTTAGAAGATGACGATTACGAAGATGACGAAGATGAAGAAGATGACGGTCCCTGTACTTTCTCGCTGGCATCGCTAAGCGTTGTAGTATCAATGAATACACTGTATTTTCGTGCTTCTACCTCGTAACAATACAAAATGGCGCGTCCCGAGCTGATTTATTTAGAATAATAATATTGATATGTGTACGGGAATAGGCAAGGTCCCTTTGAGGGCCTGGCGAAGGCATAGAAGGCTTGAAGGGCAATGCCCGGCAGTTCGAAGCGCCGAGGCCAACCTCTTTGCCATTACACACACAATAACAAATAAATAAATAAATAAATAAATAAATAAATAAATAAATAAATAAATAAATAAATAAATAAATAAATAAATAAATAAATAAATAAATAAATATGGAAATAAAAAAACAATTAAAAAATAAATAGAAAAACAAATAAATAAATAAATGTGGCAAGTGAGATTCAAATAGGTAATAGAAAAGTTCAAATAGACATTTCATGATCTTCGTTAACGGGATCCGAAAACATACTTTGGTTACGGATTCATGGTATGCGGGACACAGAAAACGTGAATACGTTCCCTATACATAGTTTCTGTCCTACGCAAAACAAAACGATTGCGTTGGGGTATACCCCGCTAAAAAATGTAGGGAATAGAATAGGCTTTCGTCCTAGCATATTTCAGAAAGACTCTGTGTATACAGAACTAAGAATTTTGGCATCTGAAACCATAAGAAAATACTGACATTGCCATAAATCTTGCTGCCATTCATCTATTTATAGCTGTTTCAAAAAACTGTCTACTTTGTAGCGCCAAAAGCCCACGCAAAGATAAACGCAACAAATACCATATCATAGTAGCCTGTAAACAAGAGCTTGCACGATCTGTTTATTTATTTATTTATTTATTTATTTATTTGTACTGTCAACCCTCACTTGAGGGTCATTACAGAGAGGGAATCATAAGATATGAAAAGCAAATACAGACATTGATACTTTCAGCAACTTGGAACAATAACTCAATAGCATATTCATTGCTGGCGAAGTAAACATCAAGAGCACATTCAAATTTCTTAACGTCAGAACTTTCAACAATATGTCGCGGCAATTTGTTCCATGCTTCTATGACATCGGGAAAAAAAGATTTACGAAAGACGTCCGTGCGAGCACCGAAGGGGCGAACTGCCGCGTCATGATTGATCCGGCTGCTGAGCTTATTCGGGGGGTGTACGTAAATTCTCCTATCTATTTTTATTTGACCTTGCATTATCTGAAAGAATACTTTTAAGCACTGCTTTTGTCGCCTGGTTTCTGGAGATTCCAAACCGCTTAGTTTTAACATCTCGGTAACTGAATCTGTCCTCTTATACTTCGAACATACAAATCGTGCGGAAAGTCTCGGAATTCGTTCCTGTTTACCTATTAAATCCTTTCTGTGGGGTCTCCAGGCAGCACAAGCATATTATAAAACAGGGCGCACAAATGGTTTATATGCAAGCAGCTTGACGTCTTTCGTAGTATTCGGTAATTCAGCACGCAAGAAACGCAGTTTTCTGTAAGAGGCACAGCATACTTTCTCGACATATGTACGCCATTTCAAGTCATTCGTAATATGCACTCCCAAATATTTAAATGGACACACCTGCGGAAAATAATGGACTGAACCGGACATAGAGAGCACATTGAAAATAAGAAACAGTAATTTTTTGAAGATTCGAGCTCATGTACACGTACTGACTGTTCCTAAACATGTGAGACTCGAAGTATATTTCCAAATTACTAACAGTCGAGACATAATGAACCCTCGAACCCTAGAGCAACTAAAATTATTAAGACAGCACTTTTGTTGGAAGATTGGTATTTATTGGGGGGCAGGTTCGAGATGTTCTGAAAACATACAAGTTTTGTTTTAATGTTCTAAATCCCGTTCACGTTGCTTTCATACCACTCCATTACTCTTTAGCCTGTTGCCGGTGAGCAGGATGTCGTGCCGGCAGTTTTATGTTTCGGTTCGGGTTCGGTTTCAAGCCATTCTGGTTCAGTTCCGGGCCTGGTTTCGGAGCACTATTGCCTTCGCCGAAAACAACCACGAGTGCTTTATGTGTTAGGTTATTTTTAATGCTGCGTTTTCATTTCTCTCTCACGTGGGTTGAAAAACAAATTCATAATGTAGGTGTATTTGTGCAAATGTTTTGATTCTGCTAAATAAAGGGCCGTGCAACACTTTTAAAATATATTTTTTATTTAGAATGCTTTCAGAACTTAGTCAACCAACAAGCCAGTACTTGGAGTAGGGGTCGCAAAACGCTTTAGCCAAACATCTGCTGTATGCCCATCAGATAACTTGGAAATGATGAAAAGATTCCTCCATCTTTTCCGCTCTTGGTGTTCGCGGACCGATGAAAGTACGTCGGTACAGCAGTGGAATGTCTATTGGCGGGGATTTCTTCAGCTGCAGCAATGAACGCATCCAATATCCACCTTAAAATTCACGCAGTTTGCCCATGTTGTTCAGAAGCCTTGCACTACTTGCGGCTAAGCTAATATTTTACCGTTTTACTAGCACAAGAAATACTATTACATTTAAAGGTATAGTAAGGTGTTAGCGTAAGCATATGGTCTTTTTGCTACCATTAGAGCAGACGCGAAAGCCCGCGTCACTGTTTTAACACCCTATCTGCGGTGGCGTACCCTTTACTCGCGGCGCAGTTTTGGTTTTTCGTATTTCTTTTTTGCTACTGCCACCTGACCAATTTCAACCCGAAACAACTCAACTGGTAAACGAAAGACACAAAAAAAGCATCAATGGAACACGTATCGGCTGCGACCAGCAAATCCCCCAGTGCCACTCCATTCTGGCGATACCTAAAGTGTCGCACAGCTTCCAGGCGCGACGAAAATAGTGAGAGCGTCAACCGGAAGTGTTTCAGAGCCCCTTTATCTGTACTATCCATTGCAAAAAGTATTCCGTGGGAGGTCAGCGATTACAACATTAACTGAAGCGAAATAAAAGATTCACAGGAAAACTTAGGGCTGCTTATGTGTGTGAATGTGATAGCGTTACCCTTTACTGCGGTCACTTTGATTTTATAATTTAGTTTAGTAAATTAACCAAATTCAATTTAACTTCACCCTCGCTTTATACACCTGCCGTTGCATACGCCGAGTTCGTTTCTTTAGGAAGCATAAAATTACACAGATTGCAGCTGGCGGCCCCTCTATCTTTGTCTTAGACCCGGTTGCTGTACATCGCATTTATTCTCGTACTAGCCGCTGAGAGTTCTCTATGACTGGCAGGCTAGGATAGTTTCTGAGGAGGTTTTCACTTCTCTCCCAGAGTGGAACGCGATACCACGCCCTAGAAGCCGCGGCCGAGTCTAAAGCTACTGCCCGCACTACGAACCAAAGCAAATGCTGTGCGTCCGGAATACGATAGTAGCTTAATCGAATAGACGCTGGTTTGAAATCACGAGGGACCAAGATTCGATTACGACAACCGTGAACGTGTTTTTTTTTCTTTCCAGTTGGCTGTAATTGCGATTGTTCTCCGGAGGTGCACACCCTGCCTACCTCTGCCTTTTGGGGTGGCCCATTGTGTAGTGTACCAGTTTCACATCGTAAAGGCCCCGGGTTTGATTGCCAATGCCCCCATAACCACACTTTTGTGTTAAGGCTTCGAGGTTTTTTGGTGCTAATGACGGACAAAGCTCCCCCTAACAGCGTGCAGTTAGGAGAGACAATTACGATACTCCCTAAAATTCTCCGTCTCAGGAATCAGGAACTGATCGCATCTTCAGCAACTCACGAAATCAGGCGTCATATTCTGGTGTTATCTCGCCGCTCATCGCTGCCGTGGAGCATGTATTCGCGGCCTCGGGATACGGCGCTCCCCCTCGCACTTTAGCCATATTTTCATCCCCCGCTTTCCTGTTGCCTCTACCTTCGGTGGCTTCTTTAAACGCACACTAAAGTGTATTTGTAAATTTCCCGTTTTTGCTTCCACTGTATGTACTGGCTAAAATAACACACTTATTGTTTATTTGGTAGATAAGTTGGTAAATATTTTATCAAGCCCGAAAAAAGAAAAACTACTATGCGCAGTCTGCTGCGGTCGCACCAAAAAATGCTTCGACTTCGGGAGGAGGTGCACCACAATTGCAAGATGACCAAGGTTAGCCTTCAAACAAGTTTCGGTTTCAGTTCTCTAAAACAACATGCTTGACATCCGATATTACCGTTGGGTGGGCATTCTGAATATCTCAATAATCGTCATATCACGCTTCTGCCTTGTTTTCGTGTGTAAAATGCTTACGATAAGCCGCCTAGGACGCCTTGGAATCGTAGCATTTACTAGCCAAGACCTACGCTGCGGATGAAAGCCCTCAATGTCACCGCAGAAGCTGAAATGTCATGCGCCATTTCCCCATATTTGGAGCTTGTCCACTCATCCCTGTATCGTAAAAAGCGTGTTCGCACAGGACCAAGAGTATCCGTATTCTGGCCGGTGAACCCTGCCCGCAAGCAGTCGGTGATTATGGCAACAACATGCCAAAAAGCACTCGCTATGGCGTCAGTGTCACGTTCTGCGCGTTCTGCAAACTCGTTCGTGGAGCAGTGAATGTTGCGACCCAAAAATAGTGAAATCAGTACAGAAAACATCGGCCGAAAATAAAACAAGCAACTTACAATGAAAACGTATCCTCGGGGATTCGAACCTGCAACTTGCAAAACACACGCCAAGTACTCCAGACCACTCAGCCATGGGCGAGCACTGGGGCTCTGGAAATATGCGGTACATAATGTATAACAAGTTTACACTTTGTTTAGTTTTAGCAATTCAAGCAGCTCATTCGACTATTGGTTGCCTAGCGCTTGTGTAGTAAGTGACCCCAAAAATTCCACGTTATCTCACGTCAACCAATTGCATTTCTTGGACGGAAAGGCATTCGTAGATACGTAATCGTGCTGATAACCGCTGCGTTTGCTCACCCCGAGCAAAAAATAGCTTCCCGCTCTCTAGATTTACGCCACGGTAAACGTTTCAGTTGGTTTTATTTCCTTAGAACTTATATCGATTTCACTAACTTATTCTGCCTTCAAGTGGCGATAAATTTGCGCATTAGCCTACCAGCCTGTGCAGCGCTTGTGTGGAGCGACCTCGAGTTAGAGCTTGATACATTGTACAAACAACCAAACTAAAGAAAGTCGCATTCTTCCATTCACAAACGTGTTGTGGCTTAGTTACTACTGAGCCAACAAATTGCTACGACCCATCGGCGGCCGCAGACTAAAAGCTGTGCCGACTTACTCTGGGCCGGCTCTGAGCCGTTGACCCAAAATCTGCGTACCGGGCCGCAGGCGTTGACTTTTCGATGCCAAGCATCTCTTGCCCGGGGTATATCCCGCGTCCGAACCCCGTCCGCAGTGCCTCGGATGATGATTGTGGCAGGATGCCCCGAGGGATAGACCAACCAAAGAATTCATCACGAGATAGCTTCACGTTCAACCACCGTGGTCATCTTCCCGTAGGAGAACCGCTGAAGAAGAAGAAGGAGAAGAAGACAAGGCTGCGATGAGGAGGCCATCTGCGTTGCTCTCAGCCGGTGCCCCAACTTTAGCGACCTTTACCTCACCAACGCTGACGGAGACCACCGATTTTACCACAGAGACGACAACATCGACCAGAACATGATGAGCGAATTTCGGCGCCTCGAGAACCACCGCCTAATCACCGTAACACAACAGTACCTGCGTGCCTTTGTCACAGGTGTCACCCCGGAGGTGGAACGCCCTCTGGCGCTACTGAACACCAGATAACTCAACATAACAGCAACACAATGGCACCACACGGAACCCCCATGATGCTTCGCATCCTCTCAGGGTTCTCCATGGGAAGGTGGTGTGTTTTTTTTGTGGGTTTTCAAGCCTCGGTGCTGGCCTCGGCCGAGGCCTTGCGGGTGCCTTTGTAGTGTGTTTGGTGGGCATCGTCATCGCTCCCACTTGGTTCTCGGACCCCGGGGAGCTAGAGGGGGGGACGACGTCGGGGCTCACCGGCCATGGCGGCGTGCCCTCTCGGCCGCAGACGAGGCCAGCGAAGTGGCATCAACTCCATCATTTTTTATGAATATAACTTAAGGGGTCTCGTGAGGGTCCATTGGTGCAGGCCACTTTTCAGTAGGCCAGTTCCCGTCCTTCCTTATTCTGCACGCCTTCCTCTTGCCCTCCATGGGTGATAACCTGTACCATTACACCGCCAAGGTGTGCGCGGTAGGGAGTTCGAATCCCGGTAGGGGATTTCTTTGTTTTTTTTTCTCCCCGTTTGCAAGGGTGGTTCCGCTCCGGGGGTCCCTACCGGTTCGACAAAAGTTTTATCAACTGCCAGTAAGCGAACTGTGCCACACGCAATTAGCTTAATATTTGCTGAGCCTTTCTGGAGCGCTACTTTGCCACCGGGTTTTTTTGTTGCCGGCGTTGTTGTTGGTTGTATTGTTGTATTCTGTTGTGATTGTGTGTGCATCAATAGGGCGGGGTAGACATGCCCACGGGGGAGTGCCTGCTGGAGTACCTCCCTTCGGATTTGCAGTATATTCAGTGTAATTCTGTTATTCGTTGCGGTACGCTCTCCTCGAACACTATTGCTTCCCGCACGTTTTAGATGCACGCTGGAGGTTTACTAAGTGTGGGATGAGGCATAAAAAGGTCCGATCACTGGTGTCCCATTACAGCCGATGGCAGACCCCGCCCGACCACCCCCAAGCTTCCATTCAGGGGAGATCGTCGTCAGCTCCTTGTGGTCGTGCGGAGGCGGCCTCTAGAGCCATCATCGTTCGCTACCCTCTTGAAAAGAAATGTTACCAGTGTGGTTGGGAGTTGTCAAAGCTGGCACTGACCAACCATCACAGGGACACGGATCACAAGGTAGTGCTCTGGAGTGGTTCGAGTTGTGAACAAGTTTAATGCAGTACAACAAGCTCTGTTTCGTCACACTTTACAAGATGTTCGAGGATAGCGGCGAAACCCGATCCTGCAGACGGGGAGGCGTGCTCCTACAATGGTCCATCTACACCCAGAGTTAGAGATGGGAACTCTCGGGCTCAGAACCTTGCGTCGCAGCGGCACCCTCCTGTTGTCGCCAAGGCCTCTCCAGACCACTCTACTGGTATTCTGGCTGCGGGTTCCGAGGGGGTTGAGCTATAGGAGCTGGCGTGCTTTCGTCTGGGGGTAGGTCTGCGGGTGCCCGCAAAAGACCTGCAGTCTCAGATCTTCACGCGAACTGTCCTGGTCATTCAACACGCACTGAGTAGCGTGAGCTACCACCACGTCCTGAAGAATGTGCAGAGTAGGGTCGCTCGGGACGCTTCGCACAAGTCCTCCGCGGCCGGTAATTTTTCAGGCAAGCGTGCGCATGATGTGGTAACACCAGCCATTTTGCGGCGTTTTTCCCGCCTCACCAAACGCTCCCGTTCCCTCGACAGGGCGGGCGGCAACCCTCCCCGAGCAGTTCAGTTGACACCGCCATGACACGCCTAGGAGCCTGCCCGGAGATGGCCCGACCTGCGGCACCTCGGGCTTCAGAGCCAAATGAGGGCTCTAGACTAAAAAACAGGGGCTAAGAGTCTTCGAACGCTTCTGGGAGAAGCTTAGGATGGCGGTGCCCACAGACACAGGGCCTTTTAAGTTCCTCCGACGAGGATGTGGAGGACGTTGAGGAGGGTGTTCCGGGACCATCGCCGCCGCACAAGGGGGATGTGAGTGCCCCACCGGAGTCCGCGCGGGATGGGCCTTACTCGTCTCCCGAGGACCCCCTTGCGGCAGAAAAAGGTCCGGAGGAGGCTCACCTCTTCTGGGACCACCTGCGGATGGCGGGATCATCACACTTGCCGCGAGATTCCTTTCCCTGGGGTTGTCGCTGCAAAGACTGCAAGGGCGATACAACCCATTGGCGCTGGTGGTGCCGTGTGGAGTCTGCTAAACTGGGGTCCCTGTCACCACTGCGAGAATTTGACACGGAAACATCGCCGGCGCCGCAGACCGCCCGATTTCCACTAAAGCGTGAGTTTTCGGCGGCTCTGGCGGCAACCTTACCTTCACTGCCGGCGTTAGGCTGAAGAATTCGCTTTCCGGTGGTTGATGTGGCCAGTGCTTATGTACGTTGGACAGATGAACAGTTGCTGCTCCTGGCCAGTGTAGAGCTGCAGGTACCAGGAAACGTCAAAAACGTGAATGCAGCTCTGGAGCATCTCTACCCTGCTCCTAGCTATGCCTCGATTTAGGGCACCACGAGAAGGACAGATACGTACATGAGGGTGCTGCCCGCGGAGGCTGAACGGATCCAGTCAGATACTGGCTCTTTAGAGAGCTCTCAGGCACGTAGGGTCTGTTGGCCGCGCGCCGATGGCGCTCCTACCGCAGAAAGCTCCTTGAAAACAACGCACTTTAACCCAGTACCCGAGGTGCCTGGTATCAAGGCCACACTGGATAAGTACAAGTTGAATGTTCCCAGCCTGGCATAAAATTTGGGAACCGTGCCGCTGAAATGCAGAAACTGCAACAGATATATTGGCACTTTAGGGTGATGTTGAAGGACCCTGGGAAGCCTAGGCAGGACGCGTAGCGCGTGGTAAGGGCCCCGGGGTAGTCGTCCCGCTCATTCAAGCGCCGCCTGTACAAGGCGCACCAGCGGCTGAATTCAATAGGGCCAATTATGTTCCTGGACGAACTTTTGGCAGGGTCCGGTGGTTTGCGGCCGATATCTTTGGAGGGAATCTACGAGGTGTTCGACCCCATCATGACGAACTCTGCCCCTAAGGTGCAGTGTGTGGGTGTGCGGGAGGGCTCCCTCAGAGAGGATACTCCACTCTTTTGTGAGGGGAGGTTGCGGTGGTTCTACGGTGTCTACAGACACCATCGCACGTGGTCCTGATGGCCTCACTGTGCGGGAGCTATGGAAGATAGCGGCAGACGTATTTCTCCAAGTGTTTATCAACTGGAACTCATTAGCCTCCCTCCCACACGAGCTCCTGCATGGTTTTTATTCCGAAACCCGCCGAAGAAGCATCGGCGTCCGAGCTCCGGCCTTTCACAATATCCACCCCCCTTATCCGTACTTATTCTCGGTTACTCCTGGGACGGCTGCAGGATGACTCCTCCTTCCACGAGCTGCAGGGTGTATTTTCCCAAAACAGGGCCGCCACATCCATTCTAATTCTCCTGCAGGTTCTGATGAGAGATGCTAAGGGGTACAACCGCTGTTTGTTGCTGCTTCATTAAATTTAAAACGCCCTTTGACTCCGTAAGTCACCATGCGCTCCTCACATCTCGAGGAGGGCGGGGCGCATGTTGCTACGTTTGAGCGGTACGAGTCATGTACTCGATTTAGACTACCACGGTTTCTTATCGTGGTGGCTCCGACGTGGTAGGGTTTATGTGCAGAGGGGGATTAAGCAGGGTGACCCCCTACCTCTGTTTTTTTAATCTCTGTCTGGATCCTCTTCTGCACACCCTGAACTGGACATGCTTTGGCCACCATATACAAGGCAAGACTGTGGCGGCCCTAGCTTATGCCAATGACATATTTCTTGTGGGGTCGACTCTCGAGCAACCTCAAGAGAACCTGAGGACCACCAAAAAGAAGTTTTAAAATCTTGGATTGGCTTTAAAACAGAAAACCAACCATGCATTTTGGTTAAACCTACGATTCCCGCAGGGCAAATTGGTTCAACTACGACATCCCGAAGCTTAGGCTCGGTGATAAAGGAGTGGTTCCTCTTTCCCGGAATGTACCCATTAAGTGCTTGGGCGTAGACTTCTTTGTAAACAAATAACCAAGGGTCTCAGTAGATCTCATTCGGCAACAATTGGATTTAATTACTGAGGCCCATTTGAAACCGACTAAAAGGGTTCATGGTATCAGCACATTGTTGATACTTTAATTGGTTTATTCGGCCTCCGCTTCTCTTGCGGTTAGGCCGGTAGCCAAAAAATACACCGCGATACTCGACAGATTGTAAAGAAAGCACTGAATTTCCTGCAGTTTCCCCGTCATTATTGTTCACCTTCCACGTCGATAAGGCGGCTTGGGGTTGCTAGAGCTATCAAGGGTTGCAGCGGAATGCCAGCCCAAGGCATTTGCTAAGCTGCAGAGCCTTGGCTCAGCAATTGCGGATGTTATCCTCGACGGTCCGATCCTCGAGACCCCAATGCCTCTCATCGAAAGCCTTCGGGTGCCTCTTGGAATCATGGATGCGCACGAGCTCCACATGGCACTGCGCGAGCCACGGCCGGTGCACTGGATGTCTAGAAAGGGCCTGTACGAAAACGCAAGTCTCTTCTCCTTTGAGAGGGACAGGGTCGGGAACAGGTGAATACGGCCCCATGCACAGTACATCGGGGACATGCATTTCATTAGGTCTCGTCGCCTTCGCACCAACCAACTTGTTCCCAACATGCTCTCCCAACTTGTTCCCAACTTGTTCTCCAACAGACATGCATCGGATTCTCTCTCGCACCTCTTTAGGCTCTGCGGTACCAAAAAGGAGACGGCCTTCGACATCCTACAAGAGTGCAACTTGTAGGTTGCATTCTTGTAGGATGTGAAAGAGTGCACCACGCTGCTCACGACTTATCTTCATTGAGTCGCAAGTGGTTGAAAAGCTCGGAAGCGTCACCCCGGCGCGAACGTCACCAGTGAACGCCTCATCATGGATCGGGAGGGTGTAAGGCTTCAGCCAGACGCCGTTCTCGAGCTGTCGGATCGGATCCACGCGAGGGATGTGTAGGTAGCTTGGGACGTGACCGTCGGTTCCCTACGAGCGCGAGAATGCCGGAAAGAGAACCAAGTACGCTTCATTAGCCCAGGTGCTTGGTCCCAAGCCCGTCAAGGACTCGGGGCTAACTTTCGGTGCTCGCGGATTCGTGCGTGCTGGCACAAGGAGCGCTGTCCATGAAAATGGTTTGAAAGATGCGGATCTGGGCTGGCTAGCAGCCCAGACCATGGTAGGCAGCCTAATCTGCCTTAATCGTTTTTGCAAAATTTTCACCGCTTAAGAGTGGGGCCGGGCAGTCCTCATTGTATCACCACACTAGCCTCTTTTCCTATTCAATCACTCATTACCATTCTTTTATTATTCACTCGCATTTTTTTGCGGAGACTTTGTGGCTAGGCCCCTATAGGCATTTTTATGGTTTATTTTATTTCTTTCATGTATGCAGGACTTTGTAATGAATAGAATCAGTGCGATTGAATGGAGCGAATGGGTAGGTGACTGGGAGCGTGAATGTCGCTCTGATTGTAATTCACTCTTCCTTGCATTGCTGTACATTCGTTATTTCACCGTCTATATTTTAAGGGTCATTACCCATGCGGCGGTCACGTTTTTATGACTTGTCGTTTTCGACGTATTTATTGATTTAACAACCTACTCAACATCATTATACTAATTGAATTAAGGCTTCATTCCTTTTTAGTTATTTACTTCCACTACCCATGCTGTACTGCTCTCGTGACTAAGCACTTCAGTCATATTTCACGTCATGATACTTTAGTGTGTGCATGTTTTATTTGTATTGTAATTTATTTTTTTGTTAGCCTTTGCTCTAGATTTTCCTGCTTTCTACGTAGTAAATCCACGTTTTCTGGCTTTGGGAAGCCTAGTGTGGGGGTACGAAATCAGACCGTTCTTCACCCTAGGCCGCTTGTGAATACAGCGTTGGTCGTCGCCCCCCTCACACCAGCCCATTCTGATGCCGCGTTGTTTGTGTCTTTTCGTTGTATGTGTTTTATATATGTATCTTCCTTGCGTTTTTAGGTTTGTGGTTTTTGTTTGCGTTTTTCGTTTCTATTTTGCACAGAAGGGCTACCCTTGAGGGCTGAAGCTCTGGATATGACTGTTTGCAATAAAAAAAAAATCCCAGTGGGTGCCCCCTACATGGACGCCTCCACCCTCGTGCGCATTCCCGCACATAAAATTTCCGGCGCCACTTTCCCCATACACTCCAATCTACCATCTTCTTCAGAAAACAAAACGTACCTGGCGAGCCGTGTAGTAGCGCAGTCAAGCTTAGTCATTTCCTCCTGGCAATACCCGAAAACGCCGCACAAAATGGCGAGGATGCAGAGAGGAGGACAGCATTGTCGAAATGATTTTTCTGCTAAATAAACTCGTGTAAACACACTCACAGTAGTCGAAACATGGCTTATGGTCTCCGGACTACACTTTGCGCTAGTAATATCACAATTTTTAGAATTAACTACAGTGTCCCTTTGAATGCGGAAGAAAATTGGGGCGTGAGAGCATCTCACGCAAACTTACAGAGTATATGGACAAGGTTACATGAAACGTAGGGTAACAATAAGACGAGGAACTGGTGGGTTGTGGAATTAGAGACCATACACTATCTTTGGGGGTGCTGTCTGGTGAATGGTAAAATTATCTTGAGACACAAAATACCGCACCGAAATCAAAAACTATAAATTACCGTTCTGAATTCCCAGAACCGGTTAGGAACGGTTTCTTCGATTTGGTACCGCGTGGGACGAATTCCCACATTGCGAAAAAAGTGCCGGTTCTGATCGGTTTCTGTTCCGGGAAAAATTTGAGTTCAGTTGCGGTTTTCGGTCAAGTTCTGGTTCCGCTTCGACCCCCTGCGTGTGAGTAAATTATGACTGTTTTTATGACCTCCTTTATTTCCCGGCATTTGCAATGCATGTTTGCTATGTGGTTGCGTGCAGTATTTTAGTATTGTGTGGTGGGTTTCTCTGTAACCGCGCTGAAGCGGCTAAGGCTTAGGAACGCGGCGGAGGATGGTAAAGGAAAGAGTTTAACTCGGAAAGGAGCGTTCCTCGTTCAATGTCATGCTCAGTGCCCATGCGAGGGCTATTCAGAAATGTTTTTACCCTCTTTATTTTTCTGCGCTGCCCCTGCGTGTTTGTCATGTCGTAGGGTGGAGTGGACGTGTTGGGTTCACAAGTCCTTCATTGGCCAATTACAAACACCTTGATTTCACCATAGAAGCAGATGGTTGGCAGAGGTAATTATTCACGCACAGAAGTTCGCGGTCTTCCATCGTGCACGAGCTGACTGCCTGAGAGCAAGTCTTGTTGCTTTTTGGACCCAGTTAATTTTTCTTGCCTTTGTGATGCATTGTTGCAATGTCGTAACGTTCAGTGCAGGTTTTTTTTTGTGCGGGGGTATTTTAGTAGCCGAGTTGGAGAGCTTAATGCTTAGCCAGGTGACGCCGGAATATACGACTAATATTGCCGCAACGATGTATGCGTTTGTTTATTTATGGTTTGTTTCAACAGCTCGGACACGCCTGGCTCTGGTACCTGGGTCTCAAGCGAAACGCGTGTTCCATTCTTTATTTTTGTGCCGCGCGGGATACCTCTTTCAGATAAGGATACCGCTTTGGCCTAACGTCACTAGCCTAGAACAATCAACCTCAATCCACAATGCCCTGGATGTAAATAGACGTTTCGAGAACAACCCGCGCTGAAAGATGAATCTGCAGAGCAGGCGCCGCGGTATTCGACTCGCCGAAGCTCGCCTGGACACATAACTTTGCTGACTGCTGCTTCACTGCTAGTGTATTTTTTAAGTTGATAGGGTAGCACAAGTTCGCTCCAATAATTCTGTTTTCTTTGAAGACAGCCGCGTCGTCTGACTTCGTCGCCATATATATCGTGGAAGGGCGCGTTCTTTACTCTGTGCATGGACCGCGTAAGATATAAACGTGCTTGCTCTAGAGGCGCTCTTTGTTTTCCCCATGTGTTCGGGGCTTTGTAGCCAATTGCCTGCAACTGTTCCATCCAGGTTTCTTAGTGGGTTAGTTCAATCACCGAGATGTTTCCAAAGCAGCTGTAGAGTGTTGGTTGTGGTAATATTTATACCAGAAACCCCAGAACAACACGTCCGCAGTTATTCCCGCTATGGCCCCATGAAAATAAGTTGTTTTGGCTTTTGAGCCCCTCTTTAGTATCCCCCGTATAAGCAGTGTTGTTGCAATGTCGTCTTGTGTTGTGCTCATTTTTTGTTTTGGTGGGTTCCTTAGTATTCGTGTTCAATTGAAGAGACTTCAGAAAAGTTGTCCTATCGGACAAGTCAGCATATTTTAAAGCCACGTTTGTGCTAAATTATACTGAAAACAATGATTCACGCTGTTGGCGCCGCTGAATGCCGCTAGGGCTGCTTCGCAGTGCTTCAGCCCCGCTGGTAAACCACGTCACACGAGCTGGAGTTGCGTCAATACAATGAAATGTGCTGGAGCCCCTCAAACCCCACTTGTAAATAGCGCAGTGCTTTTATGCTGCAGTTGACGTCTAGGTGGCGGGTGGTACGCTGGCTCTAAGCTGTGCGCGTACTGCAGTGTGTGCTCGTGCGTGCTCTGCGGTGAGGCATAGAAAAACTTTACTTGCGCAAACTTCGAAGACATTGCGTTATTACAAAATCAAGGCGACTAACTGACAAAAGTGATCGAATCTGCCCTTTTTGCTTCGGCAAAAATAGCAACTGCTTACCATATAACCACGTGGTTTGGTGCTTGAGACCGTGGGATGTGAGGCACGTCGTATGGTTGTACCCCTGTCAATGCGCTTGGTATAGCAAGAAATGAAACTTAGTCGCTGCAATCAAATACGAGTGCGTGCACCGCCAGACAACGCGCGATGATGATGTAGCAAAAGGTTCTGGGCACCCCAGCACAAGCGGCTCCCGCGAGACGGGGCTTTTGCATTCTCTCCGGTGAGCCGCCGGCTTGACGACAGTGCGCCTTTGTGGAACACGCGTCTTGGCGACATCGCTGATGGCTTACTACTGGGGGCATTCCCCGTTCTGGTCAACTTCCACTGTCTGGGGAGGCATAACTTGTCCCGCCGAGTCCTGGAATATGTCCTGGCACCGTTGCTGTCTTCTCGCTTGGGGGGCCTTTTTCCTCTCTCTTTTGAAGGACGCCGCGGTTACTCATCTTTCCCTCGTGAGGAAAATCCCGCAGCGTACCCATCATTTGGAAATAAACAGTCTTGTCTTGAAACTGCCAACCAGCTCCATGTCTGTTTTCTCGCCTGCTTCAGCAGCCCACATTTTTGGGAGCAACAAACAGTTCAGGCAATGACTTATAAGATGAGAAAGAGGGAAAGCGTGGGCGAGCGGCTAGATATCTTCACATTGAAAAAAAGACTTCAAAGCCCCAGTTTTTAGAGGCGACGATGTAGCTACGACGCGAAGCAGAGTGTAGCGGCACCTTAAAAACCAACTGATAGCTGCCACCGTGGCAGCTATCTGCACTCCGCAGCAAAGTTTGCAACACGGCGGCCACACAATTTTGTTCTCTCGCAGCAGATGCCATGTGCTTAACATTGGCCAAGCGCTTTTAACGTTATCTGGCCTCGCTACTAAGCCACGTTTCCACTCCTGTCTTGTTCGTGCTGCGTGATTTGAGCAAAGTTGTGTCTTATAACAATCACTCACGCACAGCAGCTTTACCATTTACACCCTAGCATCCACATCATACGAAGTTAAGTTGCCAGTCAAGCACCTGCAGGATATACTGGCCTGATAGTGCACCATGCACACGCGAAGTCAGCGAGCAAACATGGGACACGGCAGAGCAGAATGATGAAAACTTACGATTATCTTGCTCTGAAGGTTTGTTATGAAGGTTTCAAGAGGAAATATGTCCTTGTTTGAATAACCATATTCTTAGTTTGTTACGACATACTAACAGTGCCGTACATGGTTCAAAAGTTATTTAGTGTGTATTGTATAGAATCCGACAACCTACACAACATACCGTTGAAGCCGCTGACAATTGCAGCGTGGAGTGCACACGATGCAATGCATGCAGCGTGAAATATTTAAATCCAAAAGTTGTTTATACCACAGTAATACCTTAAAGAGAAACGCTTTTCAATATCAGCACAAGGTGCAGTTGGCTAAAGTAGTAATCTCGTATGTTAAATATCTTGCCACAAATGCTCTCACCCTAAACCACTTGTCGTTGTAATCCCAAACATAAGGCAGTCAATCTCGCCCTGTCGACCCGGTCATACAGCCGGAATATATGATCTATATAAAAAAAGCCTTTTGAATTGCGATAGCTGGCTGTTACTGTTGCACCTTTCCACTGTGATGCCCCAATTAACCACTCACCTTTGTACTCAGACAATGATCTGTGTTCTGCTCTTCTCTTTTTGCTAATAGGGCAGGCCACCGAGTAGCAAGATGTTTCAAGATCCGTGCTGGAGTCACCCCCTCTCCTCTCGCCGTAGATGCCAGTTAACTGAGGGCCCATGGCTTACGTTCAACAAGGTTCCCCAGCATTACCGCCTCTACTGTGGTGAATACCCCGTGCTAGTCCAGGGCTCACAAAGGCCACGAAAGGCCTTAAGTGACTTGTACATACAACTTATAGCCGCTACCTACTAGGACAGAATAAATTCCTTCCTTTGTCACCTCCAAATTCTCGACTGCATCATGAGACCTCACCCTTACCACTGGAGCAACGGGAGGGCGCTCTGGGCCAATTGGGCCTCACAGTCCAACTTAGATTGATCAGAGCCTCCACCGCCACCCTCGGTTCACCTCGCTACGCGAACCTCGAACCATTCACCAAGAAAACTGCGTGTTGTTCTCTCTCTTTTTTCGGGCTCTTCGCCGTTTGCTTTGCAAGCATGCATTGACGCAACACGCAAGTTTCAGCACCTCTTAAGACACAAGCTTTAATTCTGTAGCAAGGTGTCTCATATAGTGGTATGGCAATACTCTGCCATGGTAGATATTAAAGTTACGGCCACACCAAGCTGTATTTTGGGTGGCTGATGTTTTGAAGAGCGGCATTTGACCACCGCGCAAAGTTGTGCAGAGCATGTGGCACCCTGTAATAATTGGAATGCTTTACCAGAATAAAAACCTTGCTGACTACAACTTCAGAAGCCGATCGCGTGCCGGCTAGCACAAATATCCACCAAACAAGAGAATAAGGCAAGTTTTATAGGAAGACTTTATCGCAAATAAACTATGCTTTCGCAGAATTGCACAATGAGCCACTATACTAGCGGCTTACTTATCAGGGTACCGAGTGTTGGACTGAATCAATCGACACGAATTATGGGTGTCCAAAAGTCATACATGGGGGTTGTATTCACAAAGATGTTCCACAGTCAGGTGAATTTTTTGGAGCTCTGCTTATATGTTGGTGTGTTCATATGAGCACAAGGAATGAAGTATTTCATTGCACTCCAAAGAATTAATTTTTATAATGCTACTGACATTTGCGAAATTACCTTTTTTTTCAATTTTCAAACTGAGAATGGAAAGCGTTTAATTACTCGCTACACCTTTATATATTTTAAATATATTGTTGTTTTTTCATCTTCAAAATAGCAAATCGTTCCCCGCTTCAAAATTGTACAGGCTCTCTATATTAAACAGTCGTGCTAGAAAGCACGGACTCACTTTTCTTGCGTGGCCAATTTCGTTTCAAATAGGTAGTGAGTTGGCATTCAAGACCGCAATACTAAATAAACATGGTCCCGTATCTGCTAACTTCGCTGAGAATGTTTTCCGGGGGGATATGTCCTTGACTAAGCTGCTGAAAGTCGTCTCTCTTTTTCTTCCCACCAACCTCTAAAGGTATTCTTCTCCTCGCCTCACTGTTCTACTGTTACGATAAGGGGCGTATTCTTAGGTCTGTTTAACATCCCTATGTTCCACTCCTAGCCATTTAATGGAACGTTGTATTGTATCAACGTTGTATTGGGTGGGCTACCTCGATATGTGCGGCTCGCAGTCGCAATTTGTTTATTTTGGGTAAAATATTTTGTTCAAAGCATCTTGTTTTCGTGAACACTAAGAGGTCAATATTTTGTGACTAAAAATTACTACAAATACTCAGAATGCTTTAGTGTTCTTACTTAAATATGATTTATTTACTCTTATGCCAACGGTGTTATAAAATAACATTTGTATTTCCAGATGTAGTGGATCGCAAAAGTTTTGTCTACATCTCTTCTTGAAGTGTGAGTTTACCCTTTAGCCAAGATGCCAAATAAAGTGTAACAGAGGCACATACAGAAATGCAGAAACAGCAGAAGTTTATATTTTTATTATTCCGAGAAAGGCCGTTGTCTTTAAAGGGCTACAGGAACAAATATGGAGTTTATTTAGGTAAAAACACTAGAAACAGGGTAGGGCTAACATGAGAAAAGTATTGCTCACAGTCGAAAAAAATAGTCACACATTCCATCATTCTGCCACCGGTATTGTAAACGGTGACTTATCGCTTTTATTTTCCATAAATTGGCGTGAAGAGGGAAATTTGTAATAATTTATTTGTGGGAGCTGAAATACCGCTGTTGTGTTTGTGCTTTCTTATTTGCTAGTTTAATTATTTGCAGTCGTTTGGAAAGGTAACAAAGACTACCATCTTCGTTGCCTCGATTTGAGCAGGAAACTTGAAATCTACTGTTGAGATACTCTCTCAGTGCCTCCAGATGTCGAGGAGAATATGGACGTTTTGATTGCCACGTGAGCGGTTATTTCTACGCCTCCTTCCAACGCACAAAACTTAGTGTAGGCGTTCTGGTGCTTGTAAAACACTCCAGCCTAAAACCGTCAGTGCTGGGTTAAGTTTATTTGTTTCAGTACCATAAAGAGACAAAATGTTCCCTCGTAATGAAGGTGGCAACTGTCCTTTCAGGCCTTGAGTTTCTTTAAAAGGAAACCGAGAACTCGTATATATCTTGTATATTAAAGCTGAGGATAATGTGTACGAACGTACTTTGCCATATCTCATTGTTTCCAAAAATATTTCCATATAAGATAATTACTGTGGCCTTACTTCTACACCTTTGAACTCCCTCTAGCGTTCGAGACGATTGAGTACAGTCGCGAATAGATCAATTTTATATTGCTGCAAGCAAATTGTTTTCTTACGTATTCAAAGGCGAATAACCGTAATTCCTATACTATCGGTGATTTTAAACACATTGTTTAGTAAGAAATCCTTACATACCCACTAGATTTTGCTCAATAAAACCACGCATATTTCCATCACACCGCAGAAGCGGTACTGATGTTTCTAATTAGGAAAGAGTATGAGTAACTTGTGGCGCCTAAAATTCCCGCCTATCTTACAAAATGTTTTATACAGACAAAACAAGAAATAAACATAATTAGGGGCGAATTACCTCTGTAGACTGAAAAAAAAAGAATATTTATAATTCGCCGAGTACATACAAATATTATCCTACAAGCAAGCGACACTTTTCACAAATCGGGGGTACTTTTACAAATTTTCGGCAATTGTTTTTTCTTCTGTTTCCGCAGTCGCAAATCGATTAGGTGTATGGCACATGGTTAATAAGTAGTTTTTTATATACTCAAAACCCCCTGGAAACCATTTGCTACATCCAAAGTAACTGAGAGAGGCCTTCATAGCTGGCGCATAGCGCACTCTACAGATTGCGGTGAAATGTACAGTGTCTTGGGTTTTACTTCCATCCGTTTTTAAAAAAAATTCTATTTAGCTCCCGCAGATTCTTCAGTAACTCAAACAATTAGTGACTGCCACAAAAAATGTATTACACTTCGTCAAATTAGGCGTTTACGTAGGCATGAGCAATTTTAGCGCTGTCTGTCTAACACACGGAATAAAACGAATGCTTAGTAACTCGAACAATTAGTCACTGCCACAAAAAATGTATTACACTTCGTCAAATTTGGTGTATACGTAGGCATGAGCAATTTTAGCGCTGTCTGTCTAACACACGCAATAAAACGAATGCGCCAAATAGTTAAAAATATTGTTATAAATTTAAAGAAAAGGGTTGAAAAATATGCAAAATATTTTGGGCACCTTAAAGGAGTGCATGACAGCGTAAGCATAGTCCGAAATGTTTGATCATATAATTGTTATTGGGCACTTGAAAACTGTTGCACACCGGAAAGGCGTAGAAAAGAGGAAGACGATGAAGCGCGCGTGAGCACGCGCCACGATCATCATCAGTAGTTGGTTCGGTCACTTAGAATAAATAAGCACTGGTCGCTCTGTCTGGCTCTGGGTCCTTGAATCACCGGAGCTTCCGCAACTTTTTCGTGCCGATCTACCACGTAAATTGCCCGTCGGTGCTTCACCCGTGTATCTTCGTCGATCGACCGCCCCGCACGGGGCACCTTGAGCAATCTTGGTGACGGTGAGTGGCGACACCGCGTACCACGAGCCCCCCCTACTTAAGCTGTCACCTACCGTGGCTAGAAGTTGAAAGGTGAAGGGTTAAAAGACGTGAACGGTGGCCGTCGGAGCCTTGGTCAAGCTCCGGCCGATGGGCTCCCTGCCTGTCTACCAGGCAGGGAGCTCCAGGACCTCTTTGACTACCAGGGTAAGGTCAAAGAACAAAGTACCCCCGTCTCCCTGCTTTCCAATGTATCGTATGGCATTTTCCAAACCCCCCCCCCCCCCCAGACGTGATCGGCCCCGGAAAGGGGCCGCACCGAAGCATCTTTTCCTCGGTTTCAATCAATCTCGCTCCAAAAGCCCGATAATTTCTCGCGCTTTCTGATCATGGAGTCTCTTGACAAGACAAAACCAATCACTTCCCAGTCTGTGTTTCTAATCTCCAAGTATCTTGAAAGCCTTGTCTGAAAGTCGTACAAGGCTAAGAAACTGAAAACGGGAGAACTTTTGATTTAGGTAGACAACAAACAGCAGTCCGCAAACCTTCTTTCACAAACCCGCATGGTCAATGTTGACATCAAGATCACACCTCATCGCAGCCTTAATAGCTGCCAAGGCGTGATCTCTGATCCAGATCTTATAAATGAAACTGAAGCCAATCTGCTCGATGGCCTCCATGATCAGGGCGTGACGGCAGTGAGGCGACTAACCATACGCCGAAACTATCAAATCATACCTACCAAACACATCATCGTGACGTTTGACCGCTCAACACTTCCTGAGTCGGTCAACGCAGGCTTCGTTAGATGTCTGGTCCGACCCTACGTGCCGAATCCACGCCGCTGCTATAAGTGTCAGCGGATTGGCCACGGCAAAAACTCTTGTCGTGGGAAACTGACGTGCGCCAAATGTGCAGCACAAGATAATCCAACCGATAATTGTGAATCTGAGCCCTTCACATGTCCGAACTGCCAGCGACCGCACGCTGCTTATTCCAGAAGTTGTGAGAAGTTCAAACACGAGAAACAGATCATTGCCTTGAAAGTAAACGACAACATCACCTTCCCCGAAGCGCGAAAGAGGTTCGCCTCCTTTCCTCTGGGCAGGTACGCTGACGCAGCTCGCCGGGAGGCGTAGCGGCGTCTGGTTTCGGCGGGGACCCAGTACCGCGAGTCGGACTTGGTCCCGCCGCCACCCCCCCCCCCCCCTTGGGGTTGCCTCTGGCAGCCCAACCCGCCTCCGCACCGCTCGCTGATCCAGCAGCGGTTGTGGGGGCAACCTCTTCCGTCGGGACCTGTGCCGCTCCCGTCCGTGCCTCCCCATCGTCCAGTGCGTTGGAGGGTGCCATGGACACCACGAGCCCCGCACCGGCTCCCACCGCCACCGCACCGGCCGTGCCGCATCTGGGGCCTCCGACACCACCGGCGGTGGCGGGTCAAACGAAGGGCCCCCGAAGGGGGGCCAAGTCCTGGGGCCCGGTTCGACGGGTACACCCAGGACATCGGACGGAGGCCACTCCTTGCCTGCAACGCAGCGCAAGGAGTGGCCTCCGACGTCCAAGCCTACAGAAAGGCCGCCCAAAAAGCCAAATCCAAGAGTCACAACCCCGAAAGACGACACATAAACATACACACTCCAGTAGCTCACACTAAATAATGGGAAGAGAAAATATTGTTCAATTGAACTGCAGAGGCCTTCTGAATAATCTTGACGACGTGTATGAGATTCTGCATACCAATCAGCCAAGTGTAATGTGTGTTCAGAAAACACATTTGAATTCTAAACACACAAATTTCTTGAATAGTTACCTGGTATACAGGAAAGACAGGGATGGCTGCACACACTCTTCTGGCGGCGTGGCCATAATCGTCCGGAAATCCTTAGCATGCCACCCTGTAACCTTGAACACTATCCTTGAGGCTGTAGCAATACGCTTAATAATATTTAATAGGTTGATAACGGTACGCTCCATATACATTCCTCCTGATGTTCATTTTTAAGCTCTGACTTCAAGGCGCTGGTTGACCAGCTGCCCGAACCATACATCCTGACAGACGTCCTTAATGCTAACAACACTCTTTGGGGCTCTTCTCGTACGGATGCCCGGGGTCGCCTGATAGAGAGGTTTCTTACATCCTCTGGAGCATGCCTTTTCAACAATAAACTGCCTACATACCATAACATAGGTCACAACTGATAGTCATGTCTTGACTTGGCTATTGGCTCCACAGTTCTCTTTCCTCTTCTCGAGTGGGGTGTGGGAACTGACCCATATGGCAGTTACCATTTCCCCACCTCACTTACATATATAGATAAAGGCCCAAGCAGGTCATCTTCCCATAATAGGTTCAATGAAGCACAAGCTAACTGGAATACATTTACAAAGACATCCAAACTACTCCACACATCCATAGGACACCTACACGTTGAAGAAGCTACCCAACTCCTCACGGCGCACATCCTCGACGCCACCAAAAAGTCCATTGCCGACGCCTCTGGTGCCCCGCCCAACTAGCGGAGGCCGTGGTGGAATGAGGACTGTAGGCGGGCGCTTGCGGCCCAGAACAAGGCGTGGGGTATCCTTCGTCGATACCCCACGTCGAGAAACCTCCTCTTGTTCAAATGGGCCAAGGCATTAGGAAAACGTGTGCGCCGTGAGGCAAAACGAGAGAGTTGGCGTACATTCATAACATCAATAAACTCCTACACAGACACACGGAAAGTATGGACACGTATACGCAAACTCAAAGGACAACAGAGACACAGCCTGCCCCTGGTCAGTACAACAGGGGACAATCTGGAAGACCAGGCTGACACACTCGCACAACACTTCCAACACGTGTCTAGTTCAGCACACTACACGAGCACTTTCCTGAAACATAAAGCGTCTTGTGAAAAGAAGTCCCTACACGACAGCAACCAATGACAGACTTCTTACAACTCCCTGTTTTCACTACATGAGCTGAGGGCTGCTCTGAGCACGTGTAAACCCTCAGCTCCAGGCCCTGACAACATTACATACACAATGATGCAACACCTACACGCAGACACACTTGAAGCACTTCTACATCTATATAATAAAATATGGCTTTCGGGGCACATTCCACACTCTTGGAGGGAGGCCATTGTAGTGGCTTTCTTGAAGGAGGGAAAGGACCCATCGTCCCCCTCAAGTTACCGTCCAATAGCCCTGACGAGCTGCTGTGCAAGCTCTTCGAGAAGATGATCAATCGAAGGCTCGTGTACTTCCGCGAGTACAATGGTCTTTTTGAGAACTGCCAGGCAGGCTTTAGGGTGGGTCGATCGACAAACGATCAACTGGTTGCACTTGACTCATACATCAAGGATGCCTTCGTGCATTAGCAGTACTGCTTAACTGTCTTTTTCGACCTCGAGAAGGCCTACGACAAGGCTTGGCGTTATGGGATCCTTAGTGACCTCAGGTCATTCGGTGTTTCGGGTAATATGTTGAACACCCTTGTTATTTATTTGTCGGAGAGAACGTTCAGAGTAAGAGTTGGTTGCGCACTTTCAAAGGTTCACGTCCAAAAAAATGGCATGCCGCAAGGTGGCGTGTTGAGTTGCACTCTCTTTATCGTAAAGATGAACTCTCTTGGAAAGGCACTGCCACCAACAATCTCTTATTCTATGTATGTAGACGACGTGCAAATATCTTTTAAATCATGTAATATGTCAATATGCGAACGTCAAGTACAGCTTGGTGTCAAGACGCTTGCCGGGTGGGCAGACAGGAATGGGTTTAAATTGAATCCTGCAAAAAGCTCCTGCGTTGTGTTCTCAAGGAAGCGCGGGGTCGATCCGGACCCAGACATTACTCTGATTGGCGTGTCGCTTCCTGTGAACAAGGAGCATAAGTTCTTAGGTGTTGTGTTTACCAGAAACTCACATTCATTCCACACATCAAGAAACTTAAACATAAATGTCTGAAAACAATGAATATACTTAAGGTTCTCTCCCATCAATCGTATGGTTCCGACAAAGAACTCCTACTACGGCTCTTTACTGCTTTGGTTGGGTCTCGTTTAGACTATGGCAGTGTGGTATATGGGTCAGCGAGTAAAACAGCGTTGCGAATGCTTGACCCAGTGCTACACTTGGGGCTGCGGCTTGCGTCGGGTGCTCTTCGCACTAGCCCTGTCGAGAGTCTGTATGCCGAGTGTAATAAGTGGAGCCTTGAGAACCAATGGACATACATGGACTTACTTTATGCTTTTAAAATTTCATCGCTGAATAACCATCGTTTTAATCCTGTCTTTAACGACACATCCACATCTGTGCTTTTTGTAAATTGCCCATCCGTTCCTCTGCCCTTTTCACTTAGAGTGAGAGAGCGAGCCTCGGATCTTAGAGCTTCGTTTTTAGATGTTTACAGATTATCCCTTTCAGACATTTTACCTCCTTGGAAAGTCCGTCCTGAGTCCTCCGACCTTTCTTTTATGAAACTGGACAAAAATCGGGTACCGCGAGCTGCAATACTGCAGCACTTTCTGTCTCTGCAACTTAAATACCCACTTGCAGAATTTTACAGTGACGCGTCTAAAACGGCGACTATGGTCTCCTGCGCTGCTCATGGTCCGAATTTCAGTGCAGCGAGTACCATGAGCGTCCACACAACAGTTTTTTTCAGCAGAATCATATGAAATTTTACTGATTGTACGACACATACTTGAAAATCAAATTCCGAAGTCTATCATTTACACATATTTCTTGAGTGTTGTTCGCGCACTGTCATCGCATACACCCCCCAAAAACCACATAGTTAATCTTGTATTTAACACTATCATGTCTGTGTATGCACAGAAGCATCAGCTGCTCCTCTGCTGGGTCCCAGGACACGCTGGGATCGCTGGGAACGAGTTGGCAGACGAGAGGGCTGCTGCTGCTGCACTCAGGAACACTGTAGACATTACAATGCTACCCTACACAGACCTCAAGCAACACATAAGACAACACCTTCGCAGAACATGGCAAACACATTGGGACGAACCGACAGACAATAAACAACATGTAATAAAGCCACACTTGGGACGGTACACAGCTGACTCACACAACAGACACACGGAAGTCGCCTTGGGTAGGCGGCGGATAGGGCACACCCTAGCGATGCACTCTTATCGGCTGACGGGATCTTCTAGACCCCAGTGCAGCAGGTGCGGAGAGGCCCTATCCGTAGTGCACATACTAATCACATGCAGGGCACTTCACACAACACGACACGAACACTTCAAAGAACCCTACAGACAACATATTATTCCCCTACATCCATCTCTGTTTCTGGGTGACGATGCCATGTTTTCCGTTAAACGTGTGTTTGAGTACATGTCAGATGTGAATTTTTTAAACCTCATTTCCTATCACGCATAACCAAATCTGGCCCTATACACCAGCCATCCCCATTGCCGTTATTGATTTTATTGTTGTTTTGGCTTTAGTAGCCACTGTTTCATTTTAGATACTTTTGTTTGGCGCTCTTTGCCCCAGCTGGCCTTGCGCCAAAAAACTCTAACCACCATCATCATCATCGTCGATCGACCGCCTTCGAAAGACTCGTGGCATCGTCAGGAGTGGCGTCACGCGAGCTCTAACCAAGCTGAATTACGTGCTGCAGCAGAACTCTCCCGAGGCGACAACACTGAGGTCCCACATCGACTACATTGGACAGCGAGAGCCTGAGCTCACCATCATAAACCAAACAATCGCCGATGACACGCATAACGACGCGCTGGAGCAGGAGCCCGAAGGAGAGGCAGAGTATACCCGCAAGCTATCTTACGCCGTCTCTCAAGCATGCTTCCTTCTACGAAATGCCAAACAAGGGCGCAGCGCAGCCGTTTCTGTCACCAGCGGAGGGACAGCTGCTGCAGTCATTGCTCCCATGAGTGCGTCAGGCGGGCACACGCATGTATCACGTCATCGGACGGTTACTCTTTCCCCGCGTGAGATCCAAGCGTACTGGAGAAATCTGCACGACTGCCAAGCGATTTGGGACAATTTTAACGTGAAGATTAATAAAAATACCGGGCTGCCAAAGATATAGTAGTTTGAGTACTTATTGACGTACTTAATCGGCGACGCCCAATGAGCCATTAAGAGAATCCGGCTTTCTGTCCTCGCGGTGAAGACTTTATTTCAGCGATCGGGCATACGAGATTTGCTTATCAACGAGCACTTGACCATCTTATGACATCGAAGCCGATACGAAGCTCAACAGATACCGAGAGGTTCAGCGTAATGTACGACAAGGTACAATTCCGTGTCAGCGCCCTGCAAGCCATGGGAGTTCCGCGAGAGAAATACACCGTAATCCTAAACCTGACTTAATCTACCTGCAGAGGGTTAAGGAGACGAACCAAGCGCGAACGAACGAATCCGCGATGCAGCAGCAAGTAGCTGGCCAGGTGAAAGAACTGATGAAAGCACTAGGACTTTTAATCAAAGTTATAGAGGCAGTGCGACAAGGACAGCGTACGTCGAATGCAGGTCGTCGATCCATACAAAATTTCGACTTGATCTATTCATGACAACCGGAGGCACACGTTCCCTCAGCGTAGGCCTTGACCGTAAACTCCGAGTATGCAATAATATCGCCCTGTGTCTTGTGTGACAGCCGTGGTCAGAAGGTGGTGGACAGCCTATTTGAAATGGCGAACGAGAAGAGGACGCCTTTGCGCAATGCTCGTTACTGTTTTCGGTGCGGCCTACGCAATCTTGTGGCTCGTCCGTGCAGAGCTTCCCATAACCTGTCTTGCAGTAGCTGCAACCATACAGGTTTCAGTAGCTGCAGTATGTGCAAATTGTTAATTTCGACTGGCAGCAGCCCACCCAGATCAACATGCAAGGTACCAGCCGGACAAAGCACCCTGCAGTAAAGACGGCTTCTACCGGATACTGCAGACCAATATGAGTGTTGCTCTAGACTATCCGAGCCTTCGTAGAAGGTGTACGGCGATGCCTCGTTGTCTGAGGGCTGTTAGACATTGGAGCCAATGCACCTTCATTCGCCAGGATGAAACTAGGACACTGAAGTGCACGGTTGTCGGTAAAGAAGACATTTCGTAGGTAGCATTCGGCAGTGCGAAGTAACCCAAGGTTCTACGGTGCTGGCGAATACACGTGACACTGTTCATGTTGGAAGCTTTAAAAGTTGCGAAGATTTGCTCCTTGGCCAGTCCAAAACTCGACACCGCGACCGTGTTAACACTTACATAAAAGCGGTATGATATTACCGACGCATTCCAGCCGAGTACATGGAAGACAAATAAAATCAGCGTACTGCTTGGTTCAGACACCTACTGGAAGGTGGCCACGGGCAGGGTGGACCCAATCAATGGGGTCCCCACAGCAGTAGGCTGTAAGGTCCTTATGTGAGGCTGTGAGAAAACAGTTTTAGGCCGGACGTTGAAGGAAGGCTCGCTTTTCCCGCCTGTGGTTTTACCAGTGCAATGTTCCGGTCGTGCGCTTCGCCAGGACATTTGGACTTTGACGCGTCTGCAGTGTGTCGGCCGAATGCCATTGGCATTGATGACAAGAGTCACAAAAAGTCGCGGCACAATAGCTCGATAGAAACTTTCGAGCAAAACATCATCCGTATCCAAAGCCGGTACCTGGTACCACTTATGATCTGTGCTCCGGGTTTAGCTCCTCGCAGCGCCAATCCTCAGTTCGAGGAGCACCGTCTGCGGGCCCAAATGAACCAATCCCTGGAACAACCTGAGTTGCTCTACCAGCATGACAGGTCCGTTCGAGCATAGTTTCAGAAAAAAAAAACCATGTGGAACGAGTTGGGGAACCGCTGTGTCAAGGCGACAATTTGTATTACATGCCCCACCATGCTATCATGCGAGAGGTTGCAGTGACAACAAAGCCACGAGTAGTGTTCGATGGTTCTTCGCACACAGCCGGCCAGCCATAACTAAACGACGTCCATTGGAAGGGTATAAAGCTTGGGGCCATATTCTTTCAGCGGCTCATAACTACTCGCTGTCACCCTGTTGTCATCGGGGCAGACAATAAAAAGGTGCACCTGCAGTTGCAGATACTACCAGAACATGACGACGTGTTGAGATTCCTTAGGGTGCATTGAGTGCCTCTGCAAGATAACCCAGCGTCTCCTATTGTCACTGGGAGGATGTCGCGCGTTCCGTTGTGCACGTCATCCAGCCTATTCCTACTCGCTGAAACGTTTCTCCACCATCTACAGGCCCGTTGGTAGCAGTACCCGGAAAAAATAGCGCTGTGCATACGGGCATTCTACGTGGATGACCCCACAATTGGTGTACCTAGCGTCGAAAAGGCAATTCGAGTGCACGAAGAAGGTCGCAAAATGTTCACGTAGACAGGAATGGAGACACAAAATGGGCAATATCCTCAGAGGAGGTCGGACATCAGTTTGTGAAGGACAACGTCACAAAAAAATGAGGCGGAAGACGCAGTCCTGATAGGAAAACTGCGAGTACTGTGGGAGCGTGCCGGTGATTGAATTTACCTGTGACGAAATACACATCCCAATTTGCGGCAGCCAATCCGTCAACCAAGCGCACCCTGCTGCAGACGTTTGCGAAAATTTATGATCCCCTGGGATATTTTGCAGCATACACTTTAACGGCCAGGCTTGTGATCGAGGACCTCTGGACAAAGAGCCGCTCAGAAGATGAACGCCTTCCCGATGACAAACAAGCGCGATGTAACTGTTGGTGCACCCAGTTAACAGAGTTGAAGGAGGTCCAGGTTCCACGGTTCGTGTTTTTGCACTCGTTGAATGTAGAAGCTTCAATCGAGGCACACGGTTTTTTGCGATAGAATCCCACCCGCCAACGGCGTTTCTCTATACGTCCGAAACTTACGTGCCAGTGGCATATATGACACCAGATTGTTAATAAGCTAGAACCAAGTCGGCCTTCTCAGGCCCATCTCCCTGCATCGGCTAGAGCTTCTTGCTTGCATTATTGGAGCACGACTCGTATTTAGGACAAAACAACCACAACTTCCGAACACCCCTGCTCAGTTAATAGACGGACTCTCTTGTAGCGCTGCACTGTATTTCGAGCGCCGTTGCTAAACGTAACAAATTCAGTGAACAACTCGTGGCTGCAATACGATGACTAACTGCTGCTACAAATTGGAACCATGGAGCGGGAAAGACAACCCGGCAGGTGAAGTCACACAAGGTATATCAGTGGCGGATCTTCTGCACTCAACCCAAAGGCGGCACAGACCTTCGTGGCTGCTGGGTACAAAGCAAGAGTTCCCTGACACCCACAGTGATGTCGACCCAAATTAACTCGTAGTGGCACCGGAAACTTTTGTTGGCCCTTGCGATGTCACCAGGCAGGAACAGCTATTGACCATGCAAAATTACAGCATCCTCGGGCGGCTTTTGTGGTCACGGCCTGGGCTCTACGTTTTCTGCAAAATACCAAGCAGCGAGGGCTACAACCAAGCGCTCTCCTCAAAGTAACTGACATAATGAAAGCTGAACGCTACTGGATGCGATACGTCCACATAGAGTTATTGAACACTGAAGTGCGCGTACTCTCAGACGGTCAAAACGTTTTTTCGCCATCAGCGGTGCTTTGGCTTTGACCCTTCATGGATGACGAAGGTCTTCTCTGCGTAAGAGGACGATTACACAAATTGAATTCCAGCATCGACGTCAAGCCACCATTCTTCTAACTGTGCGGCCCAAGTTTACCTAAGGCAGCCTATCTTCGCACTAGTTACGGTGGAGTCTAAACCACGCTTACGGAGATGCGAGAATGGTTCTGTATTGTGAAGGGACGCCAAACCGTCCAAATGGTGCTGACCCCATGCCTGATGTGCAGACACCGGAGGATGAGTGCACAAACTGCACCATTTGCTTCATTGCAAAGCGACACAATCAAGGTGGCACACCCATTCGTTGTAGTCGGTCAGAACTTCTGTTGACCACTCTACGTGCGCGGAAAATCTCCGGGAAAAGACTATATTTAATTTTTTTATCAGCTGTTACTCGTTTCATACATTTCGAGCTGACTTCGATTATGACAGCGGCTACCACGCTAGTTGCGTTCCGTCGGTTCGTGTAAAGACGCGGGATACCGAACACTGCTTACCCGGATAAAGCCGAGTCGTTCCATAGTTACGCTGGGTCATTTCAGGCCGCGGAATCAGCCATTCAAGAACATGCGACTGGGCTCAATGTTCAGTATAAATTCATTGCTGAGTGAACCCCCTGATGGGGTGGCTGGTAGGAGCGTCGCATGCTCTCCACCAAGGACGTCCTCAAGCGTTCACGAGGGTGCACTAGCATTGCTGCCGAACCTCTGCCCACCGCCCTTTTCGAAGTGTTAGCTATTATTAATAGTCGACTTATACACACATCGAAGACTACCCCGCTGAAGGCGTGCTACTCCTCCCCCCTTCCTGACAGGTAGGCATGCGCTTTGCATGCCCCAAGAGTTAGCGGTGACCGAGACTTCATCAACCCCAGGTGACCTACGGCGACGAGCCCACTACTATCAATGGCTGACAGCTGAGCTGTGGCGCAGATGGAGAACGCATACTTGCAGTTACTCACTTGCAGTTGGCTCACAGCTGTCCTCAGGCTACGTCACCACAGCTGAAGGTGGGCCACGTCGTAAGAGCACATGAAGACAGCGCTCCGCCAATTCAGTGAAAACTTGGACGAGTGACAATGCTGCACCACGGTGTCGACGGAGTCGCTAGAGCGCGCTCGTTGCGGATAGCAAAAGGTCACGTAAAAAGCCCTCCATGGCAAAACCTTTACCGGTTAGAATCAGCCGCCTAACAATCCCGGGCGTGCAAGATGATGTATACAAGGAAGAAGAGGACGAAGAGGGCATGAGCCCCTGCCGCGATCATCTTGATTAGTGGGTTCGTTCACATCGAATAAAGAAGCACGGTTCGCTCTGTTTAGCGCATGGGTCCTTCATTCACGAGAGCTTGCGCGACAGAAGCTGCCCTTATTGGCAAGCCTTTTTAATGTCGTATAAAGACGGATACCGCGTTGAAAGATCTGAAACCGACTACAGTATTTGAATATTATAGTTTTGTGCGTAAAATAAATGCCTATACCAGGCGAGTAAATATAAACCTAAAATATTCTCGTCGTTATGACAACCGAAAGCACCTGTAGGCACCTGAATTTCTCATAGTGGTTTAAGGCGAAGTCATTGGCAAGAATACCAAAGGCTTTTTTCATATGCCTTGTATCTTCATCTCTTTAAATCTAAGGTTTGACGAAATCTCGTCCGGTCGGGTAAAAGGTTCATAGTCGAAACTTGTGGTCAGCGACCAAAGGCTTACTAAAGCGTAAAAAACAAACGTGTCGGCTTCTGTACGGAAGCGTTGTTGACTGAGCAAATCAGCCCGAAGCACGAAGCATTTTAGGTGTGCCCGATTAATCGCCCCAGGCATGTTGCATACGTCAGAGGAAGATTACCTGCATTGTGGTTGAGGGTTTTCTCTGTGGTTTGTATAATCAGGTACTCGAGATATAGGCGTGACAGGCATTTCTTCTCTTTGGCGATAACTGATGCGGTTTCTTGGTGTATTTTGTGAGTAGTGGCTTCCACGTGCTTCGCTAGCGCGTTCGAAGCTATCTTCGTTTTTCCGACGTCGTTCTTATGCTCTCGCAATCGTCTTTTAAAATTGCCGCTCCCACCAATTTAGCAGTAATCGCAGTCTGCAAGCATTCCGGTGGACTTGGCGGTGCAGCTTTGCCGGACTGCGCTGGAAGATAAGGACGGGCTGCGAGAGAGAACCCCTATCGAAGCATCAGATCTTTTGAAGCTGCTGCAGTTTGGCCTCGAGAACACGTATTTCCTTTTTCGGGGGGAGGGGGGGGGGGGGCAATCTACAAGCAGGTACAAGGCGCAGGAATGAGTGCGTTTATTTTGGGAACAACAACCAACCTGACCATGGAAGCACTAGAAAGTCCAGCACTGGCCTCGTTCGAACCACGTCCCAAGGCCTGTCTATGGTACGTGGTTGATTGCTTTCGCATTATTAAAAGAGACACGTTTGGTGCCTTTACAGAACATTAAAACGGAATGTAAGAAGCAATGTAATTCACTCTCGAGGAAGAGGCTGCCGGCCGTCAACCTTTCTTGGACGTTCGGCTTTAACGTCGGGGTGAATACCCTTGGGTTCAAAGTTTAGAGAAATGAAACCCACACTGGACGGTAACTCCATTTTATTTCCGTTCACCAGGCCTGTCAGAAACGTTCTGTCGTGGCTTCCCTCACGCAACGCTCCAAAACTTTCTTCTCACTTACGCATGATGAGGCTGCTGATCTACGCCAAGTACACCGAGAACTCGGCCATTACGGCTACGCCAAGCAATCGTGGATTTTGTTCTACGACGGTCATCACGCCCTTCAGAACCTGTTGGTCCTCCTTTCCGAGCCCGAGCAGCTATCCCGCACGTTCCTGGTGTGACGAATCTTGGGCCCGTGTTTTACGCTGCTGCGGTGTTCACGTCCCTCATGTTCTGCGCTCAAGCTGAGGCACCAGCTGAAGGCCAGTTATGACAAATTTACTTCTAAAATGTAATTCAGTTACATTACTCATTACTTTCAGACCACTTCTTAAAATGTAATAAATTCAATTGAAAATTACGGGTGGCCGAAAATATTGACAATACATTACTATTACTTTCCAAAAGTAATAAAATTACTTTGAAATTATTTTGAAACACACGGAAAGGAAATCAAGAGGCACAAGAAAGCAAGCAGAGTCTCTCCTGCACTGAAACTCTATTGGTCAACTGTTTATGCCGTAAGAGAAGCAGACACGTAGCTATATCGTAGTCAAAAGTAATTGGAAAAGTAATGCGTAATTTCCGTGCAAAAACTGGCATGAAGTAATTTATTAAATTACCAAATTACCCACACTCAAAAATAATTCATTGCATTACTCATTACCGCACAAGGTAATTAATTATTGCATTTTAATTACTGTAATTTCATTACTTGCAAGTCTGCTGGGGGCCGTTAAAGACAAACAGTTTTGCGCCGCTGTGGTGTTCACGTCCCTAATGTCCCTGCGCGCAAGCTGAGGCACCAGCTGAAGGCCAGAGATAGCAAAATTACTTCTAAAATGTAATAAATTCAATTGAAAATTACGGGTGGCTGAAAGTAACGACAATCTATTACTATTACTTTTCAAAAGTAATAAAATTACTTTGAAATCATTTTGAAACACATGGAAAGAGAACCGAGAGGCACGAGAAAGCAAGCAGAGTTCTCATCAAATCATTGTTCTCTTCACGTTCCCAGAGTTCCAATGCCGAGAGTCTCTCCTGGCACTGGAACTGTACTTGGTCAACAGTTTATGCCGTAAGAGAAGCTGACACCTAGCTATATCGTAGTCAAAAGTAATTGGGAAAGTAATGAGTAATTTCCGTGAAAAAACTGGCATGAAGTTAATTATTATATTATTAAATTACCTACACTCAAAAGTAACTCATTGCATTAGTCATTACAGCGGAAGGTAATGTAATTATTGCAATTTAATTACTGTAATTTCATTACTGCCAAGTCTGATGGGGGCCGTCAAAGACAAACAGTTTTGCACTGCTGTGGTGTTCACATCCCTCATGTCCCTGCGCGCAAGCTGAGGCACCAGCTGAAGGCCAGAGATGGCAAAATTACTTCTAAAATGTACTTAAATTACAATACTCATTACTTTCCCAGAACTTTCTAAAATGTAACAGATTCAATTGAAAATTACGGGTGGCCGAAAGTAATGACAAAATATTACTATTACTTTTCAAAAGTAATAAAATTACTTTGAAATTAGTTTGAAACACATGGAAATTGAACCAAGAGGCATGAGAAAGCAAGCAGAGTTCTCATCAAAGCGTTGTTCCCTTCACATTCCCAGAGTTCCAATGCCCAGAGTCTCTCCTGGCACTGGAACTCTACTTGGTCAACTGGTTATGCCGTAAGAGAAGCTGACACCTAGTTATATCGTAGTCAAAAGTGATTGGCAAAGTAATGAGTAATTTCCGTGAAAAAACTGGCATGAAGTAATTTATTAAATTACTAAATTACCTACACTCAAAAGTAACTCATTGCATTAGTCATTACAGCAGAAGGTAATTTAAATATTGCAATTGTATTACTGTAATTTCATTACTGCCAAGTCTGCTGGGGGCCGTCAAAGACAAACAGTTTTCTGCTGTAATGAGTAATGTAATAAATTACTTCAGGCCAGTAACTTCGTGGAAAGTACTCAACACTTTCCCAGTAAGTTTTTACCGTGATGTAGGCTGTCTGCTTCTCTTACAGAATAAAAAGTTGACAAAGAAAAGTTGACCTAGAGATTCCCAATTCCCAGAGAGTGTCTGGATATTAAAACTCTACGAACGCGAAGGAAACAACGCGCTGATGAGAGCTCTGCCCTCTTTCTTGTGCCTCTCCGTTTCCTTTTTATGTGTTTCATATTAATTTCAAAGTAATTTCACTACTTTTGAAAAGCAATAGTAATATAAAGTCATTACTTCCGGCCACCAGTAATTTGTAATGTGATAAAAACATTTTTGAAAATCCTAGGAATTGAAGGAGGCATCTAATTTACGTACTTTTAGAAGTAATTTTACCATGTCTGCCCAAAGAGAAGTTTGCTGAGGTAATATACAGAGTTCCGTGGGTAGACTGCGATTACTTCTACATTGGTGAGAGCGGCAAATTTGAAAGACGATTGCGAGAGCATAAGAATGACGTCTGGAAAAGATGATAAAGAAGATAAAGAAGAAAAAGAAGAACGTGCAAGGGGAACACATCTAAGCCACGACTCACAAAACATTCTGTGAAGCGGTATCAGTTATCGCCAAAGAGAAGAAATGCCTGTCACGCCGATACCTCGGGTCCCTGATTATACAAACGACAGAGAAAACCCTGAACACAATGCAGCCAATCTGCCTCCGAGGTGTGAAAGATGCCTGGGGCGATTAATTCGCACAATTAAAATGCTTCGTGCTTCGGGCTTATTTGTTCAGTGAACAAGCCTTGCGTACGAATGCTGAAACGTCTCTTTATTATGCTTTTAATAGGTCTTTGGTTGGTGCCCACAAGATTTTAACTATATATCTTCACTTCTTACAATATTTTTGTTTTGGTGTCGTTTGGCACGAATTCTTTAGGTGTATTTTTTCGTATTTATTTAGTATCCCGTTCACGTTTCACGCAAAATGAGGGGTGGTACAATTTTTATGTTCAAAATTTATACATTTGTTCTTCGAGTAAGAGACCTCAAAGCTGCTGATTCTTTGGCGTTGTATACCACAAAGAATGCAGCAACAGCGCTAAGAACGTTTGTTCTTTTGCTGACAATGTTTGTCCGATGTGCTGCATATTTTGGATACTGTTTGTAAAACAGGCCGATTTTGGATACTGCATACTGTTATGTAAAACAGGCCAACATTCGTTGGTCACCTGTGTTTATTTTTCTGCCTGTTAGCTTTTATCTTTCATTTAACTGTCATGTTTTAGTGCGAATTATAGAGTTGAGGAAAAAGTTAGCCCCATTTGGATTCGAGCGGCTTGCATTGAATTAGTGTGTGAACAACGGATAGGGCCTCTCGGGCCTGCTGTAATGGTGTCTTGAAGATACCATTAGCATGTACGAGTGCGTTTAGGTCTGTGCCCTCTCCATAGGCCTATCCAAAGCATCATCTGTGTATCTGTTGCGTGTGTCAGTGGTGCATTGTAAAAAGTGAGCTTTTATTACGTGTAATTTGTTGTCTGCCTGTTCAACCTACGTCTTTTTTCCTGACTTACGAAAGTGTTGTGTTGTTTGTGGCTTGATCTGAGCGTAGGGCACTGTGGTCAACAAATAGAGCAGCAGCGGAGCAGGCCTCATTTCCGGCCATCCCACAGTGGCCGGGAATCCAGCTGAAACTTATTTTAAGGATGGATGCATGTGGAGACATGGCATCCTTAAAAACATGATTGGTGACAAAGCTTTCAAACACTTTCTGTATGCAAGTTCGCGCACAACACTAAGACAGTCTGTGCACAAGATGGATTTAAAATTTGCAGAAGGGCAATGTGAGCTAAAATATTTTAAATGCCATATTCTACTGCTGCTCATATATGGTTACCAATGATTTTTGTTTTACTAACATCAGAATTTGGCCCATCCGCAAGCAGAAGAAACTGCAGTTGCACTGTCGGTCACGTCACTGTAGTACTAAGCACAACGGTAGTTCTTCTGGAGTAAAAGGAAACACGGCACTATCTTAATTTCAATGTACGGTTATGTCAAGTTGTGTGAAAGACAAGTCTCATGACACAGGGTGGAGAAGGCGTGGTGGAATAAAATCAATGATTGCTGTATTATAGATGTCTGAAAACGGGACTGCTAGCAAAGCAGGTGCTTCTCTAAGTTTGAGACCACACGGCATCGAAATAATAGAAGAATGATTTAAAAACAGTTGCTTTGTGGATGTGTCCATAACTGTCCAATTAAAAGGATGATTTATTATAAGCATATTTTTGAAACATGTCCATGTATACCCTCTGGCGATCAAGAGACCGTTTCTGGTATTCTACATACATACTTCGGACAGGGCCAGTGGGAAAGGGCCACATGCAAGGAGTAGCCCCTATTGCAGTACTGGGGCGATAATTTTACTGTTGTTTTTGTTGCACACTGATACACAAAACTGCCGTAGGCCAAGCGATATCCCACCAAGGTGCTATAAACACACCGCCGGAGTGGCTTCTTTGCGCCATGGGACCGGTGGGAGAGAACGTTACGAATGTTTACAGGTTTTAGGCATTTTTGCATAACATGTTGCAAGTGTGGGAAAATTGTTGGTTTGGCATCGACTTTTACGCCTAAGAAGTTTTGCTGCTTTTAACAGAGATTAAAACGCCATTAGAGTCATGTATGGTCCCGGATGTGTCACGGGCTTCCTGGAGTATACAGCGACAGAAATGTTTTCTGGGTTGAGTTTAAAAATATTCTTGTCTGCCAAGGCTGCACGTTCTTGGACACCACGCTGGACCTGACGTTCACTATTTGACATATTACACAATTCGAAAGATATATGGGCGTCCTCTACATACATAGGGTAAGAAATTCTAGGTGGGAATGCCTTACCAAAAGAGTTCATTTTAAATACAGGCAGACTGCAGATTAGAACTCCACCTTGCGGCACGCTGTTTTCTTGCACGCTAACCCTGAGCAGTGTATTACGAACTATTAGGCAAATCTTCTGTCCGACATGTTACTAGCATGGGCGTTTACCACAAGGGTAGAAACACCGGTTGAATTATGTCGACAAGGTTGTCGTAACCGCAAGCGCTGCCGTAGGCGTCTTATTGTCTAAAAACACCGTTGCTGAAAGCTGTTTATGAATGAAAGCGTCCTTCAAGTGTAATTGAAGGGAGACAAGTTGGTCCATCATAGATCGGCGCGCCCTGAAGCCAGCCTGGCTGCAATCGAGAAGACCAGTGTTCTCAAGAAAGTATACGGGCCTGCTATTTATCATCTTCTCGAAGAGCTTGCACAGGCATCTTGTGTGGGTGGTCGGCCGATAGCTGGCAGCAAGGGTTTGGTCCTTCCCAATTTTTTGGAACGTCACCGCTAAGTGCATTGCTCTATGACTTTCGAATGTATCCTGAAAGCAATATTTGGTTGTAAATGTGTAAAAGTGTTTCAAGTGCGTCTGCATTTAGGTGTTGTAACAGTGCATAAGCAATGTTTTCTGCCCATAGAGCTGAAGGCTTAAAAGTGCCGAGAGATAACTTCAACTCATGAAGTGAAAAGGGGAGTTCCAATAGGTGTTCGACCTATTATCAGAAGAGAACGTCTTTTCACAGGATGTTTTGTGCGGCGTGAAAGTGGTAGTGCAGTGTGCTGAGCTGGGCACGTGTTGGAAGTGATGTGCAAGTGTGTTAGCTTGCTTCTTCCAGTGAGTGCCCTATTGTACTAACCAGATGCAGGCTATGCGTCTGATGTCCTTTGAGTTTTCGTATAAGTGTCCAGACTTTCTGTGTGTCTGTGTATGAGTTTATGGATGTAAAGGTGTGCTAACTTTCTCACTTTGCTCCATGGCGCGCATGCTTTCCAAACGCCTTTTCCCCCTTGAACAAAATTGAGTTGATCCTACGTGTGGTACCAGTGTTGGATACCAGATGCCCTTTTCTTGGCTTCTCGTACCTGCCTACAGTCCTCATTCTACCACGGCCTCATCTGATTTCGCAGGGCACCACAGGCTTGCGGAATGGACTTTTCGGTGGTGTCGAGGATGTGCGCCATGACGAGACTGCTTGCCTCTTCAACGTATAGGGGTCTTAAATACGCGTAGTGTAGTTTTGATGTTTCTGTATATTATTCAAGTTTGCTCTTGCCTCACTGATCCTAGATAGCAAATTTAAACTACCTGGACCTTTACCTATGTATGTTAGTAAGCTGCGTAAGTCGTAATTAGCATATGGGACCATGCCCAAACCCCATGCCCAGAAGAAGCCAAGCCAATCTGTGAACAAGTGCTCTGTCCTTTGTTAGAGTAGATAGGAATTTTCTTATTGAACATGCATGCTCCTGCAGATATTAAAAATTTTTCTTTCAGGCAACCTCGGCCATCTGTGCAATTAGAGCCCCAAGGTGCATCATGTGTGTTGATGTCGCTTAAAATATTCAAAGATACGGGTAGGTGATTTAACAGGCTATCGAAATCTGTGCTTGAGAGCTTGAAGTAATTAGGGATGTACAGAAACCTTAGTGTTATAAGCATATAGAAGAACATGGTTCCAATGGAAACAGCTTCAAGCATGGTTTTTAGTTGAAGAGTGTGGCACGCCAAGAATTTTCGAGAATGTGGCAACACCACCTCAGGATGTATCGTAACCAGCCCTGTCTTTCTTAAATACAATGCAGCTATGCCAGAAATGTGTGTACTTGATGTGTAACTGTGTTTCTTGGGGACACTACAGACTTGTCTGATTAAAATGCAATCAGTCATGAACAACATTCAGATGTTAAAGGAGGCCTCTGAAGTTTCATTGAATACTACTTTCTCATCCCATTACAGGCATTTAAGAGCTACTAGAGTACGTGAGTATTTATATTTTGTCTTTCCGGACGGACTTTTTCGATTCTCGGAGGGGGGTTTTTTGGCCCTTCTATTGGCTTGAAGAGCCCGACGTCTACCTCAACATCACATGTCCTCGGGGTGCCCAATGGACCCGGCCCCCTTTACCTGCAACCCATTCTGGTGGTTGTTTTTTGCGCCGCTGCCCCCAGAGGTGTCGGGACCGTCACAGGAGGCAGGAGCGGAGCGGCGGGGTTGTGAGCTGATGCGAGACCCGAGTGTACATTTCCTAGGAAGCCTGCAGTGGAAGTAGGAGAGCGAGGAGGGAGGGGCCGGAGCGGTATTGGTTTCGACGGTGACTGCTGATACCACAGGCACTGCTGGCTTAGCAAATGGTTTGGTGACGATTTAGGCTGCCTTAGGCAACCGAGGGGTTGGGGGTCAGGAACGAGAGAAAGTCCCACTTGCATTACTGAATAACTGCCGATACCGGACCCCACTCCGCAGCAGGAGAGCTGCGTTAGCGTATTCCACTGAGGGAAGGAGCGAAAGCTTCTCCGTGCCTTTCAGAAAGTGATGTTCTGAGTGTTTGATGTTGATTTTTTTCATTTGTTGCTGAAATATCTCGCCTGCCCGGAAGTATGTCTCGTGGGTGCATGGCATTTAGGTGGAGGTTTAGCTTTCTGTGGGTTTGACCTGTCCGGCGCATTTCGCACAAGTTGTTTTACCGTGCCCGAACCGCTGGCACTTGCCGGAGTGGCGCTGGTAGAGTATGTAGGGACCTCATGAAAGTAGAAAAAACTGCGCGTAAAAGACAGGACCGTCACAGTCCTGTCTTTTACGCGCAGTTTTTTCTACTTTCATGATGCTGCACCAACTAGCCCAACAACATGCTGTATGTAGGGACCTACTTCATGCCTAAGAAAACCAGCATTTGGTATGTCAGGAAGTTTTTGTTCGTTTGAAGGTCGAGATTATGTGTCAGGAATGCATGCTTTCTTCGATGTACTGCCCGACAATATGTCTCGAACCCACATCCGTAATTTAAGTGCCCATGTTGTTAGCACAGTACTAACAACTGCCATGGCGGGTAAAAGTGTGCGAAGGCTTCAGAGCACTACCACTCAGAGAGAATTGCACATATACCTTTACAAATACCAGAACCGCAGCTGCCCACCCCCGGTGTACTCAAGGACGTGCAAAACATTTAAAGAAGCGTCGAAAATCATCAACCTCATAGTCAACGAGAACATCTCTTATCCATAGGCGCGTAAAGGGCTCAGCGTCTTCGATTCTGCAAAGTATGCCCATGCGGCTCCCCGGGGCGGAGCAGCGTCTTGTCACGGCGCCCACCTAGTACTGCGAAGCAGATTTCGTGCTGCCCCAGCCACACAACGTGCTGCCTAAGGCAGCCCAACCAGCTAACACAGCCACTGTGGCACCCGCAAGTGTTGCATTGGCCACGTAATCCAGCAGTGATGGCTCTACCGTTGATTCTCCTCCTGCGGCAACATCCCAGGTGGCCATGGATGTAGCCGTGGTGGGTCCTTCGACCGCTTCTGCATCCGTCACACAACATTCGTTGGTGGGGAGATTTCTTCCACCATTTCAAACATATTTCGTGGTGGAGGCCGCAACGACTCCAACGGGTCACTGCCACAGCAATCAGACGATGACATTGACATAACACCATCTCGGCCAGTGCCATAGGTGGTGAAAGCACAGCGTTGTGTGGTGGGGCTGGTCCAAATCAACCAGCCCAACGTGTCACTGGCCCAAATCACACCTGAGTGGGTCAAGGGATACATCCAGCCCTAGGCATCGCCTACAGCAGCACAAAATCTTAAAATTTATGCTACCACACGTAGTTAAGCACTGAAACGGCAGAAGAATAATTAAAAACCTAGATGATGTATATGAAATCTTACACAAAACAGAAACAACTATCCTGTTTTTAAAAGAGACTCACTTGAACTCTAAACACACCATCTTCCTCAACCAATACTCAGTATTTAAAAGAGACAGACTTTGCTGCGCTCAATCCTTTGTTGCTGTGGCTATATACAGGCAAGAATCTGTTCCTTGCAAATCTCTTAAGCTGCGCGCTGCATAGAAGCAGTTGCTGTTCTGGCGATTGTTTTCAACAGGTTAACACCAATTTGCCACTATACATTCTTCCGGAATATCGTTTGTCCAGCTGGAATTTCAGTCCCTTATAGATGAGCGGCAGGAAGCGTTTTTACTAGTTGATACCCTGAATGCACCCAGCCCACTTTGGGGACTGCAACACAGGGATGCCCGGGGCCACTTCAGAGCAAAATTTCTTTTGTAATCGGGAGCTTGCTTTTTTAAAAAAAACAGACCACATACTACATTACAACACATCGCACATATCTACACAAATATTTGGCTATAGGCTCCCCTGTTTCTTTTTTCGTCCATAAAATGGGGAGTGTCCCTACGAAAGCTACCACTTCACCATCACCATCAGATGATTAGAAAATTGCCCCTACAGTTACACTTCACAACAAAAGTTTTGAAAAGCTGGTGCCGACTGCGCAACGTTTAAATAGAATTCGAAACTTACTTACACATCAAAACCACACTTGGGTATTGATGAACCATGCCCTTTCATCACAGCACATATAGTTGATGCCCGTGTTGCATAAAATATGTTGGAAGGGATTCCGCATTTATTGCATGCGTCTCTGTGTGTGACAAAACAGTTTGGGTAGCTGGGAGTTGTTAGCCTAAGTGTCCGTCTCGATTTTCGGAGTGTTTGAGCTTCTGTGCCAGAGAGGTTCTGGGCCGGGGTGGGGAAAAAGGCTCGTTCACCTCTTTGGACAGTTCTGCCGGAGTTTCTATTCCGCAGACCTCCAGTACCACACATAATCTACAAAGCTCATGGTAGAATGACGATTGCAAGAAGGCCATAAATGCTCAGCGTATAGCCTAGGGGTCCTCCTCTGGTATCCTACTACAGAAAACCTCTTTCCTTTCAGGCGCGCAGAACCTATGGGACCACAAACCCGGCATGAATCAAAAACAGACAGTTGGAGGTCTTTTCTCATGTCAATTGGTTCCTATACAGATGCATGCAAATTTGGAACAGGATATGGGATCTGCGGGGCAACAAACATATGTCACACTCTTGTCAGCTCCACTGGCGATACACTCAAAGACCAAGCAAACACGCAGGCACAACACTGTGAACATATTTCCTGCTCCCTTCACTACACCCAGACTTTCTTGCAATACAAAGAGTGTGTTGAAAGAAAGCTTATTTGTGGCAACAAAAAATCTAATGCCGGGTATAACTCTTTTTTCTCTGCAAGAACCCATGGTAGCCCGGAGCGAAAGCAGTGCTTCAGCGCCAGGGGCCAATATAATACCATGCACAATGCTTCAGCACCTGCACATTTTCGCCGGAGTCTTTCACGCCTAAGTATGCGCCATCAGCGGTGGCCGTGTAATGCGTGAACGGTTTGCGCGTAGAAAAGGGGGGAGGAAGCATGCACAGCAAGGTGTAATGACGCTACTGATGAAGTGCCGGCTGTGCTGGTCTTTCATTAATATGCCGGATTACATAACTAAATCGGTTACTCGATTGTTATCCTTAATTGAGTGCTTCGGGTGGGGGTTGATGTGTTACACAGACATTGTGCACCCACAGTCAGATGATTATGATGGGTAAGGAAAACGGACAGCCACATGTCTCTACGCGAGAATAGCACTCAAAGGCTTCGAGGTTTTAAATTGTTATGGGGCAGATGCATGCCATTTGTTTGGAGGAAGAGCAAGAGTGAATCATGGCCCGACCAGAAGTGCGAATTGACGCAAAAAAATGAAAGATGCTGGAGTAACCGTTACTGCTTCAAGTTCAGCTCGTCGAGTAGTGGCGAATCCCTCCAGGATGAAGAGTTACTTGCTCCCTTGGATTTCCGCCGGGAGCCAACATCACTTCTTCAGAGAGCTTTCAGGGGAATTTTTCGACGGGGTCGGTCCCTTCTAAGCACGCGCACCTGACCGGTTACCGGTTTATGTGGGCGCAGGTTTGTAGTGAATAGTTGTAGAGAGGAGGTGGGCGTGCACGCACAGCTATAGGTTTCATGCCTGTACTGATTAATTTCATCTGCGTTGTGCTGGTGCGAGTTTTAAACGCGGACATTAAACGCCGTAATGGGACCTACCCGAAGTCCTTAGTGGTAGAGCGGAGTGTGTTCGTGGGTTAGGCTATGTTAAAGCCGCATCGTGATCTACGGACATAAAAGAAAGGCATGTCAAGCAGTTTTGGTTGGCTGAGACGTGAAATGTCGTCATTCTCTAAAGTAATTCTACAGTTGCGGCAAGAGTGTGAACCAAGTCATACACAAACATTTACATGCTTACGACGTGGGACGGACACGTGCAGTTGCAGGTTTATCTGCAAGAACAAAGCTTGGATCTTTCAGAGGTTCATTCAGAAAATTAGCTTTAGAAGTATGCTCCATCGCAGATTACAATAAACGAGTTTTCTTTCGGGCATTCCGTGGACTGCATCCAGCTTTGCAGGTCATCCTTCTTTACAGAGTGGATGGGCAATAGTGTTTTTAAACCGTATATCATACCACGTGTAACCTCAGGGCCCCGCACTGTGTGCTAAAGCTTTGAGTGTCCATACATACTTTATCTTCTTATCCTGCCATCCCCCATTTTTCCCAAATATTTTTGTCATTTTAAATGAGTGGCTCTATACATCCCAACACTTACCCCTTCTAATCCCATCCTATTTACAGCACCCTTTCACTGAAAGATCATTCAAAATGATCAACCATGCATTGGCGCTTTTTGGCCATCGTTGCTCTTGCATCATAAAACCAACAGATACACTACACTAATTCTATCATTCTGTGAAATACATAGACATCATTTCTGTGGTTTATGTCGCAGAAGCATGAATCAGAAAATGTAAGCTGAACGAGGCTGTGAGCGCACCTTCGACGTCCAGTAATTAGGAGTACATAAGCCATCTTCCTTCAAAAGCAAGTTGTTAACATCGCCGAGATTCGACAATTGTTCGGATAGTGGAGACGACGAAGGGGACCGCTAGAATAAGAATCTTAGCTCTGAAAACTTTGTTGAAATCGGCTTTACGTCTTAGCCATTCCTAAATTTAAAAGATACGCTGAAGGATGATTTCATCGACCACCAAGATACTCTGAAGCAAAAAATCCACATGAGAGTTAAAGAGTGTGAACTCGACCAGCTAGTTGACCTAGAAGAAATCATGACGGATGCAGCAAAGGAGACGCCTCCCTCCCCGCGCCCATTTCGTAAGAGAAACACGGGCTTTACACGGCTGGTAGTGGTGCGTCTTCACTTGCTTCACAAATACCTATGGAGCCGGTACTTCTAAGAAGGAGGTTCGACCCAATCCAAGATATTCTTGTAAACATTCATTGTTTACAAGAATATCTTGGATTGGGTCGAACCTCCTTCTTAGAAGTACCGGCTCCATAGGTATTTGTGAAGCAAGTGAAGACGCACCACTACCAGCCGTGTAAAGCCCGTGTTTCTCTTACGAAATGGGCGCGGGGAGGGAGGCGTCTCCTTTGCTGCATCCGTCATGATTTCTTCTAGGTCAACTAGCTGGTCGAGTTCACACTCTTTAACTCTCATGTGAATTTTTTGCTTCAGAGTATCTTGGTGGTCGATGAAATCATCCTTCAGCGTATCTTTTAAATTTAGGAATGGTTGTCACTTAGGACATCTTGTAAATTCCTCTCTCTTTGGTTGCATTTTTTTCTGGTTTCCAGAGGGAATCACAGACTACTGCACTGAACGTTGGAGATCTGGCGCTTATCCGCACTATGCTGTGTGCAAGGCTCGTTGCAAAATGTCCTGGACTGACCGCGGTCTCACCTCTCTGACGAAATGGTGTCGCTTGGGTGTACTTTAGCTTGACCATGGAGATCCTGGAGCGTCGCCCATCGCCAGGCCCCCCTTATCATGGCGACTGTAGTTTTCCTACATCCGCAGTGTTGGTTCAATGAATAAGGCGTTTTTCTAAGGCGCCCAAGGACGCGCGATGGATTCCCGGACGGGGCGGCCGCTTTTTTGATGGAGGCGAAAAGCGAAAACTCCCGTGTGGCGGAGCTTTCGACGCACGATAAAGGTCCCCAGTGTGTCCCTCACGCCTCACGGCAGTCCTCACCACCTAGGTAGCATTGGCATGTTAAAACTTCAGTGCAGTTTGCCTCCGTTACTTGGTCCGCTCTTTGTGGCGTTATGCAACCCTTGTGGGAAAGTTTACAAATTGCGATCGGTCTCACCCGTGTTAGATGCGTGGCTCAGGGGAAGTAACGGAGGATGTGGAATGTTCTTGGCCGTGATTTGAAGCGCACTTTGTGTGTTTATCAAGTCCTTCTGAAAATAAACTAACTATCCCACTGTCTTTAAAGCTTATCCCTAGTTTACATGTGCCTATTAAATTGGGGAAGTGCTCACCGAATCGGCACATTATTGGGAGCCACCGTTCTTTGTCACCCCCTTGATTTGGGTGCCCCTGGAAACTGTCCTGTTGACAGCAGCAAAATGTTCATTTGCAAGCAGTTGAAATGGTACTTAGAAGCCCTTGAAATAGCTGCGCAGGGGACGCCACTGCATCAGGCCAACAGCCGTGAAAGGGAAATGACAATCTTGGAACCCAGGCCCGAGAAAATTCGTCTAGCTTCATTCGGCACACTTCGACCCATTGGACCACAGATATCCGTAGGATGTCCGTTTTACTGCCGAACGTCCAAGTCCCGCGCTCGATGTCTGGCGGACGTACTTCAGATGTATTTTTCTGGGAAACGTGTACGTCCGTTCAATTTGGTCCGACGGACGTCCGAGCTACGTTTGTGCATGGACGTTTACTGTGGTCCAATCAATAAAGTTCGCTGGACGCCCATCGTACGTCTGCATGGTTGAAGCAATATTTCGCAATCATGTTAATAACTTATCGTAATTAGCCCCGAGTTAATTATGTTGTCTATATTCTTGCTTCCTGCAGCGGGATGCAAACAATTTGCCAGCTCAGAAAGCAAAGTTGTAGCCCTCGCGCACAAAACTACTCTGTAACAAAACACTCAAAGCGGGCTGAACGAGTCAACTTGATATATGATATAGTTATGTTCGAATTAAAAAAGAAGGACAGCAGATCTCGTAAAGTTTCATAAAAACAGTTGTTTGATTTGCTAATAATTAGGCTAAAATGTATTCTTTTGGTAACTAAATTTTGTTTGTCGTTTTTGCGATGCCAAGCCAACACTGTGACAAGCCACGTCAAGCCGTATAGCCATAGCCATTCGCTTGTGTGTGCGAGTTGCGAAGCGCCAACTAGCTTCCCTGCTGCTTTCTTCTAGACATCTTTTTTGCATCCTCAATGAAAGGTGAGACATTTTTATAAGTGCCGGTGAGTGGGGAGGGGGCGGGAAATTGTCTTTAGCTTTCCGTGTACTGCAAACGCCGTACGCTGTGCCGAAGTTAGGCATAAATGGCTTAGCGCGTTTTGAATGACAGTGCCAACGCGCTCAGGGAATCATCTTTTTTTCGCAATCATAGGCGCGATAAATTAGTTATACCGTTTCCGTAAAGCTATCAGCGGTGCGTGCACGTGCTCTCTTTGAAAGACACAGTCGTTGAGTGTGCCGGCGTTCGCATTCAGCCCGGCGCTACCTACGACGTGGTGTGCGCAGTGGCTACTTTTACGTCCACTCAAGTACGGAAAGGGTTGTAACAATTTTTACTGTGTGAGCTCGTTGCGGAGATGCGTTATGCATTAGCCTTGAGTTAAAATGTAGGCACGGTGTTGCGAAACATGTAAAAAGCCGTACGGTGCGTTTTAGGTGGGTGATTTCACGACTCTAGAAGAGAGGACGCGGCCGTAGTGTTTACGCCGAGGTACCCTATAGTGTGGCTTATGCCGGCGAACGCGGCGAAGTAAATGCATTTTGTTGACGTGAGCATGAAGCGTGTACTAATATACTAACCGTGCTTGCTGTATGCGCTTGTAGACGCACGTATCCGTCAATACCCGCCGCGGTGGTTCGGTGGCTAGGGCGTAGTGCTGCTGTGCCCAAGCACGCCGGTTCGATTTTCGGCTGCGGCGGCCGCTTTTGTGATGGAGGCGAAAAGAAAGCGCCCGTGTGTAGGACATTTAGGCGCACGTTAAAGATACCTAGGCGGCCAAAATATATCCGGCGGCCTCCACTACGGCGCGCACACCTCATAATTGATAGATGCCGTCAAAGCGCGTTGGTGAAAACGTATGTTTATATTGTAGAATATTCGGCGGGCATAGAACAGCTTTGCTCGATGCAACCGAGGTATGCAGTTTTTCTTTTTTTAAATTAGGCTACGCATTTGTTCTGCAGCACCCTATCCGCAAACTGCTTATGCTAGTGCGCAAGACAGTACAGCTTGTCAGTGAGATCGAGGGAATCTAGCGAAGCACTGCGAATCCGACCAGTTTCAGCTATCATTTGGCTTTGTAGAAGTTTTCAAGAGTCAAAAATTTAGTTCGCCATGAAGTGATGACAGAAGCATGTTCCGACATAAAACCACAACACTAAAGAATCCCCAATGCCTCGTAAAAGTTTTTTGAAGGGTGCAGTCAAAAGTACTTCAAACATCATTGGTATTTGTTGGCATGCCACTACATTAGCTGTAGAGTCGAGCCAACCAAAATAGTTCAAAAGCAGGCTAAAATTCATTTTGTGTCTAATAATGTAGCCGTATATAGGACAAAAACATGAAATTGTTGCTTTTGGTTTTGCAGGTGCTGACCGAGGAGTTGGGGAAAATTTTGAGCCAAGATGTTCCTGGCATGAAGCACGATGGGCACGTGAAAGGTTGTATTTACATTGGTGGTTATAAAGTGTTAAATAAAGAATTTTCAAGCTTTGCGACTCCGTTTCATCTAGTTTGCATGCCATGTTTTGCAACATGTAATCTGCAGTGTGCTAGATATATTTCATTCAGCAAAATACTTCAATTTTTCAAGATAACTTTTTGTTCTTTAGCGTGCATTGCTGGAAGTTTTGTCTTACAAATTTAATGGAAATATCCCAAACATACTCGGTATAGATTCATGAAGCTGAGTAGTGTAGGTTTCGGTTTTCTATAATAAACTTGAGAATCTGTACTTCCTGTAAATTTCAGCGCTTTATTGATAACATGCCTTGAAGCACTGCTCCAGCTTTAAGAATACTCGATACAAAAGCCCCTTCTGTAGCTTGTTTTGATAAAACCCTAAATATAAATGCTTGTACCACGCACTGTGTGGGCCGACAACTCCACACCCTATTCATATTTCTTGGCAAGAGTGGGAGCAGTGATGTTTGCAGTAGCATAATACAGTGGAAAGTTGCGAGCTTATTATCGTAACCGCTTTTCAATACGGAACCATGTGTACACTGCGGGCTGTCATGTTGAAGCATCCTGTTCACCGAGTTGGTAACTGCTTACTACAACTTATTCCTATTTATGCTGACACAAAGCCCGGAGTGCATGCATAGTCCTTATTGAAAAGTCGTGACGATAAGCTTGCAACGTTCCACTGTATTATACTTCTGTAACATCACTGTTCGTGCTCTTGGAAAGACGTATGAATAGGGTGTGGAGTTGTCTATCCACAGAGTGCATGGTGCAAGCATTTATAATTAGCGCTGTGCCAAAACAAGGTACAGTAGGGGCTTTTGTATCAAGTATTCTTAAAGCTGGAGTAGTGCTTCAAGGCATGTTATCAATAAGGCACTGAGGCTTACAGCAAGTACAGGTTCCCCCTGATGAGAAAAATTTTGGACTAGAAGCGGACGTCTGGCGGACATCCAATATCCGCATTTTGTTATCCCCTGGACGTCCCCTGTACATCTCGGTTTGGAAATATCCGATTTTGAACATCCGCCGGATTTCGGGAAATCCGGCTGGGACGTCTGTCGGACGTTCGTAGGATGAGCAATTCCTTCGCATCGGACCATCCCACGAACGTCTGTAAAACGTCCGCTGACTTTCTGCGGACGTCTGACGGACGTCCAAATGTCCGACACCGGATGTCCAAGGGATATTCGATGGACATCTGTGGTCCACTGGGGAGAAGCCGGCGACATGATTATAAAAATTGCCTGGTTTTTTAAGCCCAATATATGGGCCGTAAACACTCGCTCTTCAGCAGCGTGGTCAATCCCATCTGGCTATAAACTGTTTCACTCTTGCCGTTTCAATATAGCAAGTTTTTTTTTTGCCCGTAGCATTTCGAATGCATACCGCAAGCCCTTCAGGTGTGGTATTTGGAACCTTATATAATTTCTCGTGAAGCGATAACAAAAAATGTTCTAAATATTACACCATCCACCTTACTCGTGCTGTGCAAATGTTCAGAGCAAAACCTCCTTCCGGTTTATTTACCTAAAAAACGTCCCCAATAATGCACAGAATTAGTGACGTTGCAAATCAGCTGCGTCAGGGCAACCACAGCGCACCGTTTGTGGTGGTAGTCTAAAACGCAGCACGTACGCTCCTACCGTAGACAGCGTTACAAGATAGAACACAGGAGTGAAATCTGCTGATGGTGTAATTGAGAATGTTTAGTTAGAGATAAGAATGCTGATACCAGGTGATTTCAAATACTTTTTGTTGTATAACGCTCCTCGGATAGTGTTGATCGATTATGCAAGCCTTTAGTCGTACTCTTGACAAAGGTAAACATCGCATGGTACATCTGACCCATGTGCCAGCGCCTCGGACATTTGCAGGTGGTGAGAGCGAGGTTAGTAAGGTATCAAAAGCCTTTCTAGAGATGTGCCGTCAATAAAGAACCACAGTATGAAATATGAGACGCGGATATGTATATCAACTTGAAAGATTGGGTGAACCTCAAACACCATAAAAAGAGGACGTTTTGGTAGTGAAACACGTTACGGAAAATAGGATGACCAAATGTCGGACAAAAGAAGAAATACTCAGAGTATGTCGATCGAAATAATGTTTGTTGATGTCAACGTGCGAGCGTGCGGCCGTATTTCTCGAGCTGCCTGGTAACCTCTCGCTACGCTTTTGATTTATTCACGTCTGATCACTTCGTGAGGGAATCAAAAACAGACCCTTGTCTGATGAAGGCTAAACGAAAAAACGCATGTGTGTTCGACATTTCGGCTTGCATTAAAGATCTCCAAATTGACAAAATTATTCAGGAACCTTCCAGTACGGCCCGCAATATCGCATGTGTAGCGTCGGCAAAATACACCCCACAGTCAATCAATCAATCAATCAATCAATCAATAAATCAATCAATCAATCAATCAATCAATCAATCAATCAATCAATCAATCAATCAATCAATCAATCAATCAATCAATCAATCAATGGGTCAGTGATAATATAGCTTTTTTTCTTATCTTTATGTGATTATTCGTTTTTTTGGCTTCTCAATCATTGCGTATCGAATTTATTAAACAGGGTATTGGTGGTGTAATCTGTTTTTTTTTCTTCTGGAAGTTTGTGATTGGCAGTCAGGGAAGCCTGTAATACATTTGGTGGGTGTTCCTGTTGCTTTTTGCTATTTTGGCTTAAAGGTTCGTCTCAAAATAATGAAAATAGGAGATATGTGTATTGTTAATCCGTTTTGTAGTCGTGGTGCGGGTTGGTAAGAAGTCTGCTACTGTAATTCTGCTCGGCATAATTAATGGCAATACAGAAAAGAAATGATTGTTGCATAAACAGGGTATATTCATTTAAGGTAGGGGCAAAATAGTCATAAAAATTTGTTTACCTTAACATTTAAGACCCAAAGTTCAGTGGGAGAAGAGCGCCCGTGACAGGCCTGATGTGCCTTCAAGGAACCATGTTATCCGCATATACTCTATTTTTATAGTGCCCTAATGAGATAAATAGATCAGTAAGTGTGACATATGTTGTCATGTAAATCTGTGCTATCTTTTAAACACCATTCATTGATTTCTGTGTGAAAATCTTTTTTAGTTTTCTCTGCCAGTTAACTAGGTTGAATTAGGTTGTGTAATATCGTAAGCACCATTGAATCTTGGCTTTATTTCTAAGCATTTTGGTTGACTTTTTCCTACTCATTTTACATAGGCGTGGTAAATATTTCACACCACAAAAATGTGTACTGCTCTTGCCATGCCCCTTAAAACACTTATGTTCTTCCGAGGTTCTTTCTTGCATAATTGTTCCCCAATCATATCACTAGGCATGAAATCTTCACGCATGTAAGTTTGTCTTCTTGTAACTACCATTCAATCATTTCTGTGTTTGTACGTGCTTTTCATTTGTGTGAGATAATGAAGAAGTGGAACTTTGCTATGTACTCTCGTGACCGCCGTTCAATAATTTCTCCACTTCCAAGCTTGTTTTATTGTTGTCCTACCAGTTCACTTGATGTGAAATATTTAAACTCAGGTTCGCGTCAACACCAATGCATCGTATCTGAGCTTCCGAGCATTTTTTTCATTGTTCCCTAGTCGTATCACTTGGTGTGTTATATAAAAACTTTGCCTTTTTTAGCCACCATGAAACCATTTCAGTGCTTCCACGATTTTGATTGTTTCAGAAGCCTTTTTGGTGTGTGAAATGTTGAAGTAGTGTAACATTGCTTGAACTAATAACTACCATTCAATCATTGGCGTTTTTTTGAAGTTTTTGTTGTATATTCTTGTCTTACTACTTTATATGTGTTTTTTATTGTCACGTAATTTTGTTTGTTGTAACCACGACTGAATAATTTCAGTATATGCACTTTTTTTGTTCTATGCCGTTTCTCAACTTGTCAGCTTATTTAAAGAAGAGTACATTTGTACTGCACTCATCCCACCATCCAATCTCTTCTGAATCCACCACTGATTTATGCCTGCCTTTCTAAGATACCGTTAATTTTATTTCTGCCTAATCGTTTCAGTGGGTGTGAAATATTCAGTAATTTAAATTTGTCTGTATATTGCAACCACAATTCGAATATTTCTGTGTTTCTGCATTGTACTTGCAGTGTTTCGGAACCATTTCACATAAGTGTTTGGTACTGTAGCCAACGTTCAATCTTTTCTTGGTTATGTTTTTATTCAGTCCTCTATCTCACAACGTGTCTTCAGCATTTGACATAATAAATATCATATTTCTTGCTGTTCCCATAAATATGAAAGGTCTACCATCTAAGTAAAAGCAGATAGGCGTCAAACTAAAGTGGTTGTTTTGCGAAAGTTCCTATCATTTTGAAGTTATTTCAAGTGATTTTCCAAAGTTGTTTTGTGTTTCATACGTGTTTCAAAGTAGTTCTTTCTCCCCAGATGTACAGAGGCTTAGCGAGTACGGCAGCGCTGTTGTTTTAAAAGCTATATTTTATTTTCGAAATGTTTGTGTGATATTTTTGCAGTCAGCCTGTAGAGTTGTATTCTGCCATACAATCTCAGCATCCGGTGACACAAGTGAGGCTGTATATGTGTCTTCAGCACTTGTGCTGATCAAGACTGGTTTACGTTTACTTATTGCCACATGTTTTTAATTTGCCATTTCATATTTGTATGTCTGTTTTGTGTGTGTGGACAACACTCTGTGGTCAACAGGTT